>NC_064598.1:87052529-87354882 GCF_943734845.2 Anopheles funestus | reverse complement strand
GGACCACGGCAGCAGCATCCACCCGCGGATGTTCGCGCGTGTGTCTGCGAGCCAGTGCAGATTAAGCTGCGTGTCCACGGTACCAATACGCACATGGTGCTGATCGACACATTTTGCTTCTCGTTTTTTTTTTCGGGGTGGACGGTGTGTACGATGCCATTACTTAAGGGTGGAGTAGAAATGCATGCGTAATGGAGAAATTTAAAGCAATACGGAACGTAACAGGTCAACAACGTGTTGGACTGTATTTCATCGAAATGGAGAAAAAGAAGATGATTTATTCAACTTCGAGTTGTATAAGCTGAATGGTGACCTAAACTGTTCGTATGTAGTCCAATTAAATCTGTTTCCTTAAAGACGGTTAGATATTGATGGTTAGAAACTTCGATTTTTGGAGATGATAAAGTGGCATATAGAACTCTTTAGCATAATGGTGATTCATAATATTAATTTTTTTCTTAAGGTTGCATAATACAATTTAAGGCAATTTTTATCAAAATTCAATTATTTCCACAAACTTTACAATGTAAATTCTTATCGGTCAACCTGGTTGCAAGCAAAAAAAAAAACATCTTTCTCACGCAACGATATTTACCCTCCGATAACGCAGACTGTCACTTTCAACATATAAAATAAGTGAAAAAACACAGCCTTTGATAAAGCTGCAATCCAATCGCATCGATTTAATAAATTAAATCAAACAAAAATATAAATAAACAAGCGCCCAGCGGTGAACGAACGATTTCGCTGAGAGCCGCCGCAGTTGCACTGCACATTGAGGGGAATGTGGTTCTTGTGCAATGGAGATACATAAAGAAAAAAACAGAAAAAAACCCAAAAATGCCAACACGCATGCCCAACCAGAACCAATGGTCCGTCTTCTTCCTGTGGGGGTTTTTTTTAGTTTTTTTTTGGTTTTCTTCAACGAGCACCGGCCATTATTTGCGGAATCGGACCAAGAATGCAATACACCACCGGGGTCGGTGCATCGGTCGATGCAAAGTGCATCATCGTATACGCTGGCCAGCATCAAGATTGGAAGGGAGTGTCGGGGTAAGGATGTGAGGATGGAGCAAGAGCAAGAAAAACCTTATTCGAGTCACAAACGGGAAGATGAAATTGAATGCAAATAAATATCTTATTGGCAGTTCGAGAACTCGTTCATTTTGCATGTTCGAGTACCGGGCGTGAACCTTGTTGGATTTTTCTCTCTCTTTCTCTCATTTCAAGTGCAATAGAGATGGGATCGAAACGTGGTTTGTCATCAAAATTTTTACCTTTTTTGTAGGTTGTGAAGATTGGAAATGACGCAGTAGCAAGATGAGATTATTCCGCGATGCGAAAACGAACTTCCATATGAACATTCATGAGCTTGTAAGATGGATTCCGGCCCCAAAAAACACCATCCAAAAGCATTGAAAATAGAAGTGAAGGAATAGTTTAGAGAAACATGATCATCAAATGACCTGCTAGATTGCTTACTTACCCCGCGGCTAGTGGCAAGAAGTTGCAACAAGTGTATGAATTAATCATCAGAAAATTTCAAATTCCAGAAGGATTCCTGTTTCGCGATCATCCAACAACCTAAGTGCTACCATTACTCAATCCCCAAAAGGTGCAGAAAACAAGACACTCGTACACGTCTCAAGGTTTTTTTCGGTGCAGAACCAGCAATACAAACTGCTAAACTGTCCGTCCTACCCAACCTCCGTTGCAGGGTGGTTAACCAGAACTAATATTTACCTTCAATTTTCATCGATGGCCCACCGGAGCATACATATTCATAGGTCATGCATGGCTAAACGAATTTACATATAATTGAATGAATATTATCCATTCATTAATAGGATGAGTGCTGGTGAGGGTCTTACACCGTGCAAGAGCGGGAGATAAAACGCAAAAATCAACCCCCGAAAAAGCACCCCCCCCGTACACCCCCAGTACGTTGTCGGCGGGCGTGTGTTCTCGTTGTAAGGGTGTACCATATTGACCGACCAAAGGGAATAGGGAAAAATTAAAGAAATAAAATCCCAAGCATAACCTCATCATTGCACCCGCTCGCCCGCTCGGTGGTCATCCGTTCCCCTTGGAATCGTGATCGCGCGACCTAAGTGATTGAGATCCGGAACGTGTGCGCGAGGGGAGGATGGGAGGCGGAAGGACGAGAAAGGTGAGCATTCGGCAAACATATGTTATAAATAATGTTTCACCTCACCTCATCATCGTCAGGCAGCATTGGTGCCGGTGTGCGCAATGTTTAGGAGATCGTTTATTTCCTTTCCCACTGCTACACCGTGTTTCCCGTGTCCATCGTATGCCATCCTCCCCGTCCGAAAACCGAACTCGTGCTCGTCACGAATGACCATAACCGAATAGGGGGTATCTATAAATTTCGATCAAATTATGGAATGATACTAAATTATGTTTATTAAAAGCAGACACGCGTCCATATTGCACTTTTCACGGCAGACGCTTTTGGTGGTTGTTGTCGGGCAAGCTGTGGAGCGCAATGATGATGATGATGATGGTTTTGGGTGTTGCTAGTTTTGCAGATCGTCGATTAATGGCTGTCGACGTGGTACGGGGAACCACCGGGAGGGTGGGGGCGGGGAATTAACCCTTCGGATGGATTTAAATTGAACCGATGAAGGCATGATTTGGTTAATGATGTGATTGGGGCTAAATGGAAAACATAAACACACATTTGCACGTATGTAACAGGGGGTTGATGGTGGATTCCGGGGGTACCGAATCGGTTTAAAAAATCGGTTTTTACCAAATCAGGAAATGCACCGAGACATCCAACTACGGGCACAAAGTTAAGGAAACATTAGTGAGCATTAAGGCCGATGGATAAAGGGTTTGCTTTTTTTTGTGGAAATGAATGCTGTTTTAAGCATGTGATATGGATAATTTCCTCATTAAATTTTTTAATCTTTAGGTACCATTATTTACAAAATATTTCATTAAATTTTTTGGTCGTGTTAAAAGTTTGGTTGTTTTCTTATGTCATTCAACTTCAGCTTTGATGTGAATTTGTATTATATTTTTTTCCGGAGCGCCTAAGAAAACTATCAACCTTCCTATCATGCTCTCTCTAGTACGCTACAACATTGCTCCCTAGCAGGATAAACTAGCTTGCCGAAGCTGTCCATTAGTGCCGTTGAATAATGTTTCACTTACATCGCCCATTGCCACCCAGGTAGCACACCCATGAAGAAGTGATACCGGATACAAATTTCACGAAATTCCACAACTGTCCGGCCGGTTGGCTAGCGGCAACTCCACCTGCAACGAGACGAAGCGCACCAAGTGCAACATAGAAGCGCATTTCGTGCCTGCACCGGCATCGTCGTCGTTGTAGCAGTCATCATCATCACCATCAGGCAGCCCGTTAGGATTGTTTGAAAAATGATGCGGCTCCGATAACTGTCAACCGTTTCTACGGTGTCGGTGTTGCTCCAGGTGCTCCATATCTGGCGGAAATCGTTTCGTACGTGAGTAAAACGAATGCCGGGAAGTTGGCCGGAGATGGCCGGTGGCTGACCGCCCCGATTTGCAGTTCCAATCTGCGCCCGCCCAGAGCCTAATGTTGCTCCCGGCGGACCTCGGGGGGGCTAGGTTTTTTTGTGCTCCGTACCGCTCCCATCCAGGCTCTTATCGGAATCCGAGTGAGGCACTCACAGAATGGTTGTGAAGCCCAGTCGAATGAGTTATGATTATTAATAATCATCGTAAAAATATCTGACACAGTGCGTTTACATTTATGTGGCTGCTGCTGCTGCTGCTCCGGCTGTATGCCGGTTTCTACCATTTCGTCCAACCGGAGCAGGTCTCAATATGCTCTCGTTTACATTCGAGACGCAACGGAGACCTGATCGGCAAACGGCGAGTGGTAAGAAAGGAAACCCGAATCGGTCGAGATTCCGAGAAGATGCGACACAGATATTATGGAAAGCGATCGTTACCGAACCCGGTCCCCGGCCGGGTATCGGTACGAAACGGATCGGCAGCAGGTGATGCGCGAGGCACCGTCAGTAGAGCTGGTTGCAGCGCCGATGCGTAAGATGCAGGTGAGAAGTGAGTCCCGGCGCACGGCGGGAATAAAAATATTTTTACAGCATCGAGAATATATTAATAAAAGCCTATTTTACGATGCTTAATATGGTGCTAGACCGTGTGGACCATTCGTTGAGGGCGATGTGTGAGGTATCGTTTCGGTTCGCCGATGAAAGATACCCCCCAAGCACGGTGCGGTTTAGCCGGTATCGGTGTCGGTCCTGTTGTGGTTTCGGAATTGACCAGATGAATTTGTAGTTCTTTTATGTGTTATTTATCGGGCGGGGGCTTGTGTTTGTGTCTGTATGTAGCAAGCACAAGGGCAGATCTGAAAGAACCCTCCCGGACAGCTCCAGTTTCTTAGGTTGTGGAACCTGATTGGAACTTGACCATCAGAGAACGTTAACGCTCACCGGTGGGTACGGTCCGCGTTCAGTCGGAGAAGCGGTAAAAGAACGATCGGATCTAATCAAGCTTCCAGACGCGTCAGGTTATAAGTCGCCCAGTCCGGTAAACCAGCAACATTATCGTAATGCGCGTGTGTATAGTTTATTTTGGGTGATAAAACTCGCTCGCACACGGCTGTTTAGAGGTAGGAATTATCACCGGGGGGGTCGTCGGTTTCATTCCCGAGCGAAAACAAGGGGATTGATTTCCTCGCAAGTTTGATATGAAAAATTAACCACAAAGCCCCTATAAAGCACGGGATCGTTTTGATTGCTTTCGGTTACGGGTGCGAGATTTCGGGTGAGAAATATGTAGCTGGCGGAGGGCGAGGTCAACAAGGGATTGATTTAGCTTTGCCCGGTGCGACCAAGCTAATCAAATTTCTTCGCCGGAAGAAGCGACGAACCGGAGCGAAGGTGCGCTTTTGATAGATTATGCTAATTAACATGTGCACTCAAATGTCGTTCGGGCGCTTGATTGGAAACACGGTGGATTTGTGTTTTTTTGTGTGGCATGAAACACATGCCACGGTTGTTTTTTCCACCGTCCGTGTGGGCTGCATCTGAAACGTGTCCGGGATGATGCTGAAATATGACAGATGAACATGGTTCCGAAGGGGGTTTTTGCTTTTGGGCTGTCTGGGTGTCCGGCTACGTTTCGAAAAGGTTGTCTGTTTTGTGTAACAAGGTCCAAGAACACCAATCCATTCGGTCGATAAACGATTAGGGACTAAACGGTTTAAAGAAAAAGGGCGTGTGTTTTATGGGATGAATTTTGTTTGATTGTCCCCTATGGGGCATGCAGTGCATCACCCTTACCCTTTTTGCCGTTTGTCAACTATTAAGGTAACGCGTGCCACAAACGCCCGCATATTTTGCTCGCAACATGATAATGTTTTTTTTGTTGTGACAAAGAATGCACTGTTGTTCAGGCGAGCAAGTGTTTTGTCGTTGATGGAAAGGTGTTTTTTCTCGATGGTAAGGAAAGGTGAAAAAAGGGATGAAAAGAGATGCTGAAGAAAACATTTATGTGACAAATCGGTCGCGTGTGCAAGGAATTGGTATGAAGAGTAAAATAATGATCCTTTGTCATATAATATGAAACATTAAAAATCACATTTTAACATAAATATTGAAAATTCATTTGGTCTTTAAAGCACTGCACCCGTAAATTTTCACTTATCTTTTTTAACTTACAAATAGTAATTTATTCATGAGTTTCTTTTACTGTTTAAAATAATTTACTCTCGCCATGTATCTCATCCAGCATTAACCAACGGCCGTTAACATAATGCTGTCCCGCATCCTGAACAGCATCGCAGCAGGTAGCCCGGAAGATAAGAATGCGCAGATAGCAAAAGTAAACAACTGACAAGACAGCGGCAAGTGTTTTTGCCTCCATTCCTAGAAACGATCGCATCAACCCGGTCGAGACGGTTAAGTGGAAGAAAACGGAGCACAAAAAAACATTACTTGCGGTGCATAAATTATATTGAACTTCTTTGAAAAAAAAACCAATGCGGGTACAGGTGATTTACTTGGTCGCTTAATTTATAGCTCAACCACCGGTCTGTGGACATAGACCGTTGTGGAGAAGGTACGAAGAATGAAAGAAGAAATGCCCACCAGCCGGCTGTAATCTGCTGCACGGCTGTTAGGGTGTCCTTGAGCGGTGGCCTGCATTATTATTAATCCTGGTAGCCGGTTTCGTGTGGCCATCATACCGTAGCCACCGGCCGAGTAACCCGATACGAGACGAGCAGCGTTGGGTTGTGGTGCCTCTGCACCGAAGCTAATTGCCGAGCACAGTGCAAGCAGTGATCGCAAGTGCAGATCAGTACATCTGGCCAGCAAGATCTTCATCTCACGTTCCCTGGTAGGGTGAGACCATGCACCAGCAGCAGATGAGATACCCTACGTACATCTTAACGCCTCGTTTTACAACGCCCGCTCTATTCTGGAGCGAGGGCGAATTAGTCCCGTCCGCCACGATGGCAATGAATCTCGCACTGCAACTCAAGTGCCACATCCCGGAGGACTTTAAAATTACTTTGCCGACTCTGTTCACGGTTTGGTGGAAGACCAGAAGCACCATACTCCATCATCATTGTCTAATCGGCTGACGATCTGTGCGCGTTGGTGGACGTAATGCGAGCGCATATCTACGCAGGTACTTCTGACAAGTCGGAGCCATCTTCTGGCATGCAAGTCACCATGCATCTGCCATCCTTTGCAAGCACGCTGATGTGATCGTGCTCGCAACTGGCGATACGCAATCCACTCGGTTCACTTGTCGTGCTCGGGTCCCGCCAATACTTAGGAGTCAGGAGCCAGATAAAGAACCCTTGCGCAAGACTTGTCTTTATCTACCGCGGCGATACAATCCATCCAATCCGTAACCGCATCCCATCGGCAAAGGCACTTGGTTGCTTTGGTGCGATCCCATGCTTTCCCGGGGGTGGGCCTTCCCGTTTCACTACACTTGAAGCGCAACGACCCGCTCCAAGACGCGCTCAAAACGGCGGACACATTACTGAATGAGCGCAAACTGGAAGCGCTCATTCGTCATAAATAATCGTGGCTCGTTAGTACGCAGTGCCGTGATCGTGATGTTTGCGAACAATAATGTGCCTTTCGGTGGGATTTCGGTGCTGTGCTGGGTTTGGCCTGTTGGTGCTCCCGCCGTACACTTCTAGCGCTTATTGTTTTGTTACCACGGTGCGCTCAGGGGATGATGAGTTATGATGCGTGTTTGTAGACGAACGCTGTGAGATATTTCCCGCCATCCGAGAATGGCGTCCTGGGAACCTGAGAAAGAACCGGATGGTGTGCGACATGCAATCGTCCTTCAGTGACTTTAATTGTTCAAGCTTTAGGTATTCTTTCGAGAATAAAGATGAGTAAAAGTTATATTAAATTAAATTGTTGAATAAGTCTAAATATGCCAAGTCGTACTCATCAAGAAAATTTAGGTTACTTAGAATTCCTCAGTAGAAGGTCTTAACAGAGTAAATTTAAAATTCTTTAAAAAGAGTACATAAAAATATTTTTGAATCTCCAAGATAATTTAACATTTTTCTACACAGTTGGAATAGTTGAAAGAACTTCATACTTAGACATTCTTCTGTTTAAAAATATTCAATATTTTAAACCAGATCCCGTCATGAATTCTATGTGAAGTGAAGTGGAAATCTGTAGATAATTTATTTTCCAAACATCCTTCCACTATTGCAGCTCTTTTTTTAAACATATGTCTGGAACTATTTCCACCCTTTTCGACACTTTCTCTTACGTTTCACACATCTGCTATTGCAGTGGGGTTGAACGTGACACTACCCTTAGAACGACTTGCATGAAAAATGCGTTCATGTACAACATGTAAACACAATTAAAAGTTGGAGAAAAACAGTGCATATATGAAGGGAAAACAACAAAACACTTGACACAGAGAGTTCCAGAGATGTGAAGGATCTTCTTCAAAACTTACAAAACTCACCATCCACTTGCTGTCTTGTTTGGTTGGTGGTGTGAACCTCACACGCACCCACAATCGGTGTGAACTTCACATTTGACGGGAAGCAATAAAACATATCCACATGCGAGACGGCACCGAGGTAAACATAAAACGAAACAAGATCAGGTCTAGTGAACGAGTTTGCGTGAGAGATGATCGAATGAAGCCATTCGATAAGAGGCATGAATCAAGTTTTGCCCATTCGCGATGGAAGGATTAGAAGCATGAAGGAAAAGGGAAAAAGGCATACACGATTAGCGAAAACAGGCGACCTCCCATGAAGTGGTCCGTGCGCATTCGGGAGGCGCAAATTAGTTCGGGTTCGAATGCGTCGCCTATCGCAAAAGCGTTGGACGAACACGGTGGTCAGGTAGGTTGAGCGGATGTCAAGTGGCGTTGCGATAGGAGAGATAATCCCCCAATCCTATCCTAACTATTCGGACTTCACACGGAACGACACGGCTAATGCTATCTTCCGGCTTAGATCAACACACCGCATGCCTTGCTAGCTGCTATTTCTCCCTTGAACGGGGTGAGTTTTGTGTTTCTTTTTTTTATTCCTCTGCCTCTTCTAGTGACATGTTGTTTGCTCTGGTTGTACAGAAAATGCCGCTAGTGCTGCTAGATAGATACGCATGTTGATCAATTTTTCAAATTTTCTCGCGTTAACTGTTACGTCGATGTAGCAGACGGAATTTAACACCGCGTCATGCCTAGCATACCTAGCAGTGCTGTGTGCCGGTGCGAAGGGTTCAATCAGCATACAAGATCCGACTGTCCCGATCCGGTGCAGTCGAATGCGGCCGCTGCATCGGCCCCAGCACGTGGTTTCGTTGGGCTGACCTTGATGCAGACACCAAATGCGGTGCGCTGGGCTGTGGGTTTTCAGTTGTGCTCGTGGTCCACCTCCATCCGTACGTCAGGTGCTGCAGAACAAGTTGGTGACTAATTTAGTAAATAGTTGCACCGGTGCTGCAAAAATCTGTTCCACACACCAGCTTCTTTGGTGGGCATTTGGTAGGGTCGGGCTTGGAAGCAAAATTCACAGCAGCGTACCGTGACTCATACGATGACTATTTTTGACGCCGCCACCGAGATATTGCAAGAATTCGATGGCGTTCCGTTCAACTTGCTGGGAAGGCACAGATTTGCTTCTTGGGTGTTTTTGGGTTGATTTTGATGTCAGATTACGGCTCGGAAAGAGGAATAAATTATTTGAATTCTTTGGAAAATGAATTTATAAATTCAAGGATTTTACCTTCTTCAGTTTTAACGGTTTTCCAAAAGTTATAAGAAATAATCATGAGTAAAGACGGAACGAACTAACAACGGCACGCAAAGGTGTCGCAATCAATTGCCCGCAAAACGTAAATATGACGAATACCCTTTTTCAATTTCCCAATAACCGTCAAAAACGATCAGCATGGTGACGCAGTTTAAAAAATTCTATCTTCAAAACCATCCCTACCTCTTGAAACTACTGCAAACACATTTCGTAAACCACAACCGGTGCACATGTGTGATGCGGGATTGCGCAAAGA
Source organism: Anopheles funestus (assembly GCF_943734845.2). Lineage (NCBI taxonomy): Eukaryota > Metazoa > Arthropoda > Insecta > Diptera > Culicidae > Anopheles > Anopheles funestus. The sequence goes on along the minus strand of NC_064598.1, from coordinate 87,345,322 downwards.
AAAAAAAAGGGTTTCGTTGCGATTTTAATGCAAAATTTAAATGCCCTCCCAAATGTTGTTACCTAACCGTTGGCCAAATGGTGGTGAAAGTATTGAGCGGGGTTGTTTGTGGTGTTTTTTTTGTATTGATAATCACAACTTAAAGCGACATCACCTTAAAACGACAAGTTGTCCATCTGATGCGTTATCAGATAATCCAGTTGCCCGGGGAATGGGGAAGAGTTCGTTTCTTATGCAAAACTACAACTAAAGGTGTTAAATATTTATTTACGATAACAGTTTCATGTGAACGGTTCCGATTGACAACGTGTGTGTGTTCAAAAAATAAAATGTTGTACAAAATCAACTTTCAACAACTTTTTTTCGGGGCGTCCACTGTGTAGTTGAATCATAAAATGTCATCGCACAACATAAGCATTCATATGCTTCCGAAATATGGGATGGGGAGTTTCTTTGCCCACTTGCGTATCATGAACTTGACCAAAAACCTTGCCATTCACGGGCCATTTTTAAAAGCAAAAAAACAAAAATTCAAAACGTTCACCACCGAAAAAGGACCGACAAACGGATTTCCTTATTCTTCTGTCACCGCACATTTGGATAAGCCACCGGATGGCAATTAAAGTGATCCACATGAACAATGACATTGAACTGTGGCTTCCTTCGTACCTGCACACCGTATCCGTAGAACGGAGGCAAAACCGTTCCCTTTTGGAAACGTTGCATAATTGACAACAAAACGTACACGATACGACAATGATACACGCAGCGGATGATCGGTACTATCGAGAGAAGTTTATCAATTCCTCATCCATAAAAAGAGTGACGCAGACGGAATCGAATTCCGGATCATAAATCTCTCATTGAAAATCGGTCCCCTGCGTTTCGTGCGTTGCCGTGGAGTGCCGGGGGAAACCGTGGTAGGCAAATTTCCTTTCGCCCTGTGCAAAAGACTGTGTAGTCACCGTGAAGATCAAGGAGAGAGAGCGATTCGCATATGTTGTACACATTGTTTTAGGTCACCAGTGAAGAAGTGTTCCTTTCCTTTTTTTGTGTTGTTGTGATCACTTGTGGGGCTGGGATCAATCTTACTGACCGGCAGGGAAAAAGGAACGGATTTGGTGGTGTGTACGATTTATCCTACCCAATAAAGCACCGATTGCATTGGCAAAATCCCCATGCAAGGTGAAACGCCGAACAATCCCACATCCTTCGTTGCACAATGATACTGGCATCTGGTAACGATGGCGAATTTTTTTTCTTTTGTGTTTATTTTTTTTCGTATTCGTTCATTCCTCACTGTCACAATTATCCGCGAGACTTGCGCTTAGTTTGATAGGCCTCCTCACCCCAAAAAAAAAAAACAACAACCCTTTCGTTGTTGTGGGTCGTGTGGGCAAGGTGAATAATTTAATTGATGAACCGGCACGGTATGAAGGAAGAAAACAAGGTGGCTACTCATATAAGATAATATTTCCTTTTTGAGCATTTAAATTGATGACAACTGTCCCGCGTCGGTGGAGGTTTGAAGAGGAAGAGACTCGCGAGAAATAGCAAACAGCGTGTGGTTCAATCAATTTGCGTGTCGCGTGGTGTGCGCCCTTGTGCTGGGGATTGTTTCGAAACTAGCTATTTCGGTGGTGAGCCTTTTGCGTTTGTACTGTGCAGCTGAACGGTTTTTATCATTAAGATTAGGACCGGCGAGAAGGCAGCAGCAGAAGACCCTCGTACCTGATTAAGACCCAATCAGCACGGCAAAAAGAGGAAAACAAACTGTGCAATGGAAACAAAACCTCCGGTGCGAGGTGTGGACCTTGTCCGGGCGATTAACATTCCAGCGAATTGCCCACTCTGCAGCACGTGCCTAGAGAGCTGTCGCGCATGCCTTGCCCAAGCGCCAACAAGGACGTTCGTCTTTTTGCGCTCTTCTTTTCCGGTACTTCTTATCCAAACCTTTACCTGTCGTACGTCACAATACGCGCCGTGAGTGATACATACGGGTAAACGGTCGGCAGATGAGTGATGAAGGTAACAGACGTCCAGCAAGGGCGAAGGATACACGGACGGTGTTAAGTGGCGTTCGTCTTTAAGTCATTGGAGTAGGACGATTACCGCTTAATAAGGTGCACTTTTTCACGCATCTCTTCAGGTGCTGTCGTAAAACGTAGACTGCAAAAGGTGTTCATTCAAAACCGGGACATTCGAAGGTGATATTTTGCATCAGATGCAAGAATTGAGGTGGTGTTGATCGATCGTATATTGATAAGTTCATACGGTGTGAACTTAATGTCAGCAGTGATCGTATGCAGTGCAACCAACTTGACAATGTTTCCAGCTTTGCTGTGAAGGTGAAGAAATCCTCAACAACTTTCTCCAAAAAATGTAAGATGACTTCCGCTCGTTAATCTGCTTAACTTGCTGGAACAAGGAACGCTTCCAACCAAGTCACGCCTTGCGACTATTTGGGCCGTTCTCATTAATATCTCAGTCCTTCGCTTAATGTCATCTGTGGAAGGTGCTTTCATGGACAAAGAAGACAAGGAAGGCAGAAAAATGGTTTCTTCCCCAAAAACGGAAATTTCTTCTCGCGTGCGTTATGACACGATGACGATACACTTGCAGTTAAGCGACGATCGTGAGCAGAGCATTACGGTTTTTATTTTTTGGGAAAGTATTTTGAGTTTTTGCTTCCAAGAGCGAAAGTTTTACATTGTTTGTTGATAAGATCTGTAGGAAGCGGATACATATGGCCCTTGCGTTGTTGTTGCGAAGTTGAAGTTGATTGAGGAATCATTCGGGAGATCGATTCTGACAACGATCTGTGTGATCTTGAGTCACTGAAGGTGATTACGCGACCACCCCTGTTTGGCAAGCGGGATTTGTGGTGGGTCTTACGTAACGCGTCTTAACACTGGGACGCACCGGGACGCACCGGAGACCCAATCAGTCAAAATCGCTGTAGGCGTTAACACCAGCCGTCGGTTTGGAAGCCCGCCCAGGACTAGAGTACGGAGCGAGACTACCCGCAGCTTGCGCCAGAGTACAATGGCAGGTTTGATAGGAAAAAAAGGGTGGCCACCACTTTGCCTAACGTATTTCAAATTTAATTATCAAAATATCGAAACCATATCGCTAGGATCTAGGTGCCCAGATGGCAGAGGGAAGTACGAGTTGGAGCACCTCCAATCGAACAACGAACGGCTGAGATACAGCAACAGCCACAGACGTTGGTCGGAATTGAGGGGAAAAAAATCGAAGCCCTGCCCTAACGCGGGTCGAATATTGACATTAGGCGCTATTTATCGTTGCGCTTGTTCTATTTTGACCTTCACGTCATATATCACAGCAGGTTAGCAGGTTGTAGCAAGGCACGAATGTGTACGGTTTCATTTCTCTATGTTCACTCCGTTTTCTTTTCTTTCCAAATTTCGAATCTCGTTTTGTTTTGGCTTTGGATGGCTAGGGAAAGTTACGCTACAAGGTCCTACAAGATACCGACTTTCGCCCTGTCCTTACCATAATTCTGGTGGTTTTTTTGGGTCTTACGCACTATTACCATACCGAATCAACGGTTAGGGCTAGAAGCAATACGGACAACGAAGGTGTTCCACAAAGGCAGCAAAGTACGCTTCAGATGATGTTGAAGAATTCGGTTGCACCAGATGTTGAAGTCATCGGTTCTGGCTCCAGGAATTCAGGAATCGCCCACATGCACTCGGAAGGTCACACGGACATTCTTCCCAAAGCACTTCTCTTCCAAAAGGCTCTACTTCGTCCTGTCGCTCATGCCACAACCTTCGTGGGTACTCACACCTACAAAAAAAACACCAGATCGCGGGTAATCTTCCCCGCCGAGGGGTGATTAATATCCACTTGCTTTAACAGGCTCTTTATCCTTCTTTATTGGACAATCATCGACCTAGGAGGTCGACGATAGTTCACACTCACGGGCACACACTCGTTCGTAAGGGGGCGCAGATCGCAAACAGAGACATTTGCGGTCTTACGGTGCCGTCCGATGGTTCGTCGAGTGTCTACCGGTCCACAGAACCTGCTGCGTTCCTGCAGTGGGTGAGGAAATTTATGTCCCTTCGCGCTCGGCCAAACACACCTCACGGACGGGCTTGGATGGTGGCCATCCAGCTGGGAGAGTTGAAAAGCTCGTCCGCCCTGAACCGGTAGGTTGGTTCCCTTTTTCGGACAATCTAGGATTTATCATCGTTTCCCTAACGTTCGGACACTTTCGTAATAATTTTGTAATCGTAAATTGTGCAGTGTTGGAGTCTTGTGATGCATCCAGCTGGTGGTTTTGTGGCGGTTTTGCAACATAGTTTCCTGTGCTCCCCGGGACGTAACTGAACCATCGTCATCATCATGTGCAGAGAGCAGTAGAGGAAAAAGAAAAAAAAAGCACATGCCACGAGTCTGGAACGAGTTTGATGCGACATCGGTGGATGGATAGCAAACCACCCCTGATATGTATGTGGCGTAATGCTTCCCTGGTTGCTTCTGGATTGCGATAAGTAAACAAACCACCAAACAAACAAAAAAAAACACGAAGGAATATCCCCGTGTGAGCGCGTGTTGAATGTGAAAATTAATTTGTCAAAAGTGTTGCAATATTTATGTGACTTCGGTCACGATCAGGGCGATCGCACGTCGATCGCGCTCGGCAGGCTCTCACCTGGTATCCTGCTGGGTTTGTTTTCGGACGCCGGGTCTAGGTTTTATGTAGGGGAATTTTAGTGTTTATTTTTTTATTATTTATTTTACTTTAGTGGCACCGTGCCCGGTACACCGATGGGTGGTCGAGTTGTCGCTGCGTCGCGATGGTGCGTGTGCCAAACGGAAACGCTTAGAGTTAATGAGATATTGAGTCAACCGCGGGGAAGATGTTGTGTTTGTTGCGAAAGTGACAAACGGCAGAAGCGAGCCGGGAATACATTAGTCTGGAGTGATGTTAGACACCGTGGGTGTTGGTTTTCTTCAGTGGGCGATTCCCGAAGATTGCATCAAGTGTAGGGTGATATGAGTAATCGTTTCGTGTGCTTACATTTGTCAATCGCTTTTTATGGAGAAGAAAATTCAATTGAATTTGTACGCAATTTTAGTTTATAAAATCCTTATCGCTTTTTAAGCAATTTTCTACTTAATTGTTACCATTTATACAACGATGTAATTAAGCATTCTTTGAGTTTAGTCTGATAATTGTCGATATTTCAATGCCTTACTAATTTGTACGGAGCAACGCCACCAACACCACAAACGATTTAAACGCATCATAAAAGGAAATTTGTAACTATGCTACCTTTCACCTGAAACCATACCGATATTTTCTGCTAGAGAAGGATGGAAACACGATGGAAGGTTGAAAGGTGTACAACGATTAATCGCTGATGGAAAGTAACAGCGGATCTGATTAAAGCTAACCAAACAACGTCTAACATCGGTTGCAATCTGTGGTAAGAGTCGGCTTCAGTTGAATAGTTCGTTTTCCACTGCAGTACCCCCCACCCCTTCCATTGCTGCTCAAGCTCAAGAAAACATAATTAGTGCATTAAAATGGCCAATATCGAGCAGTGGTTTAGCGGGTTCTGTAGTAGTTTTAATGATATTGTTAAACTGTGCGGATGCCAGTGTAAGTGGTGCGGGCATTACCTTGCCTGCAATTTGTTGCAACGGTGCAAGTGTAATCTCCACGGTGGAACGATGTTTAGTTTCGCGAACGGTTTTGCTGTTACGAGGAGATGAAAGCAGTATTAATTCATTCCCTATTCGGGTTTGATGGTATTTTAAAATGGAGAAAATTACGATGGAAATTATGTTACACGGTGGTACGAGTTATTCGAGAACAGCCTAATGTTTCATTGGAATGAACTGTTGTTGCTACGGCGATGAATAAAGAAATGCTAGAATTAATCTGCATTTTATTTTGTCAAGCACGGCTCAAATGTACGTGCCATAATCAGAGGGGAAATCCATCCATAGGAAGACGTCTTTCTCTCATAGCTTCAAATTCTTCTGAAAACACTCCTATGCGGCCAGTAGCTAAAAACCCCCTTTTGCTACTAACCGGGTCGAATATTTACGACTTCAATAAAACAATAAAAAACAGTAGTAACTTCTAAATGAGGTTATAAATTTTACCTATCGATTACAATAACCCGTTGCTGCTTCCATTCGCGTGTGGTGGAAGCTTAAGCGGAGAGAAATTGTGCATGTATGATAAACGACATACGATCGAAGATCGTGCCCGAAGCCCCGCATTAATCGGATGGGGGTAGAAGCTTCGAAAAGCAGCAGAAACGCTATCAGTGCACGGCCGGTGGATACGGTCTTTGGGGTAAATAAAATAACAACACCTTAAAAACCAGAACAATGCCAATCCGGTGGCCCATCTGGTTGCGCTTGAAGGGGAAGAAGTCTACACCCAAACGTTTTGCTGCCACCCTCTTTTTACATAATCGCTTCGATCTCTCGGGGTGGTTGGGGTTGATGCTGTTTTGTTTGCAATTTTTATTTTCCTCGATCGGGCGTACTTCTTCAATTGGGAAAGTTTACGATGGAATGTGAAAGTAGCGAAGCTTCCACTGGTATGCAGAGATTTGATAATAAATTCCAATCGATTTTTCCCCGTTTCGTGTGTAATGTGCTCATTTCTAAGCATTAAATCATAAAGTGCATTACGGCAGGGAATGAATAATACACTCCGATGCAGATGACAATAATGATAATGGGACGAAATAGTTTTTTCCTTTGTTTTTTTTTTCTCTCTTTTGGTTGATGGAATATGGCAAACAACAATGTTTCATGATTGATGTTTTTTTATTGTAAATAAAAATGAGAGATATTATTGTTTTTTTTTTCGCTAAGATTATGTAGGTTTTCTTTTCTTTTTATTTTTTATAGAAAAATATTTTTCAACAACAGAAGCGAATACCATCCCTTGGTCATCTTTCATACGTTGATCTATAATTTTCCTCTAATCCGATCAATGGTAGCTTTACACAAAATAATCAACTACGATCGCACTCGAAAACATGCTTTCCATTCATCGTAAATGGGACGTGATGAAAATAAACAAACCATCGCTTCTCACATCCGTACAATGGCTACTTTGAAGTGTAAGCGAAAGGAGAAAAAAATCGCTTTTGTGGTACAAATCCACCTACGATCGGTTGCTTCTGTCCCCTTGTAGCGATCGCAAAGCTTCCTCGCAAACAGCAAAAGAGCTGCCTGCTTCATGATCACCGGCCATATCCTTTTCCTTCTTAACCATCTCCATTCTATACCGCTCATGCGTGAGAAAGCACTCTACAAACAGGCACCCGGAGACATAAGCAAGGCAAGAATTAAGCAACAAAAAAGTGAACCTGCAGCAAGCATTCGATTTCACCTCGATGCAACGTCAAGATTTATGAACTATTTTCTCACAATACACGGCAAAAGGGAGAATATCCTTTGCTGTACGTATCGCGGATTCTACAAGGCTCTAAGCCGTCTTGAGGACAGAAAGCAGAACCAGAACAAAAAACAACCTGTGAATGTAAGAATTTTTGGGTGTTTTACTTTTGTATCTGTTTTTTCCCTTTTTAATCTTGTTTCTTGCGTGAGCCTCCTCTACCGGCCTCAGGTTACCATCGTTCAGGTGAAATTTGTGTTCCCTTTTTCTCATTCTGCTTTCGAGGAAACCGACAAGCGGTCAACGAATGCGTGTGGAGAAGGTCCTTCTCAAGGGTGTGTGTATGCTGCTTGTTCGGCCCTTTCCTTTCATTGTCCTTCAATTTTCTCAATGAAATTAAAGCTCTCATCGTATTTGGAGGACTGTTCTTAGCGATTCCATTCATCGAAATCGACAAGGATCACCGACCAAGGATTAAGATAGGAGTTGGTTTTGGGTGTTATTTTTCTTTTCTTTTTCAACGTGCTGCCCAAATCGTCGATCCATTATTTGCTGTACGATTGAGCGAATGTAGCTTCCGTGAAAATAACAGAGCTGCATCTTTCGTCTAGTGTCTCAAATGTCTCAAATACCCTCGTACTTCTTTATGAATGAAGCACTCCACCAGGAGATGAGGATCACCTTTCACCTTCCGTGGAAAGTCCACCCGCAAATCGTTCTAGACACCCACGTTCCAGGAATTGCCCAATCGCTTCAGCTTCTCACAGGGTCAGATCAAATATTTTGATGCCTTTTTTATTGGCCATAATGTGGTCAATCGTTGAACAGATTAGGGGCAATTCAGAATAGAGGTGATTCTAGGCGAAGGTGGAATTGGTTCGGGAATAAAAAAAAGGTACGAATAAAACGATTTCCGAACGAGCAGATAACAAAGCCTAAAATCCAGCCATTAGAACCACGGGGAATGTTCGACGCGCGATTGTCCCAACAAGCACGTAGACCATTAATAATGATAATAAATCAAAACCCAGCAACGAGTTGTTTGCCTTCCGAAAATGAAAATAATTCGCCGAGTTTCGTTGCTTCTGGTCGCAGCAACTCCGCAAAGCAAAGCATAAAAACATTCCGATGTCAGTGTCCCCACGCACCAAAAGTGGTAGCTAAATGCGATTTAAGTGCGTTGTTTTGCGACACCTTGCCCATGTTGTTCGGGGACCGACCGCGAGGTCGAAGATCTACCGGGAAGCTCGCAGGAGTCCTACCGTTTAATTGATATCATTACCCACCGAACAACAAATGCAAGCATGTTCTCGCGAACCCATTCATCATTCCATCCGCATCAGGTTCCGTGCCTGGTTAGGCGACAGTGGCAAAAGAAGATCACCTCCAGAAACTTCGCGAAAAAAGGAGCAAAAAATGAGGTGGGAGATAGTATGCTCTTGTTTGGACAGTTAATTTATTGGCGGAAAATGCATGCGCAAAGGCATGGCCATGATTTATGTCGCTTCTAATGGTCACTTTTTTCACATTTGCACAACAGCTCTTCCGTGGTTTGGGTGGTTTTTTAGCGAGGTAGGTATATGAGAACGACGGAAGAAGATTTTGTTTTGTGAGTTCTCTAATTTTTGAACCATAATTCAGCTCGGGGCAATCGGTCAATTTGCAAGTCTGACTATGCGACCTGGGTAGCTTCGATGGTGGTCCGCACGGCACGAGCTGGAATATATTATGAAATAGAAAGCTATGACATTAACTTAAGCAAATAAACACTTGGTAGAGATGTTGAATGTTTCCCAACAAGAAGGAATACTTGCTTAACACTTAAGTACTTAAGTGATGGTGAAACTGATCTCACAAGATTTCAATGCAATCAATGCATCTAATATAATAGACAAAAATTCTTCGAGTTCTAGACATTAAATTACTTACTCCGCACTAAAGGTGATATATCTAAAACATCCCCTTATTTACCTTCAAACAGTTCAATACAATGTGTCTGACGTGGCCACTTACCAATTTACATCGTTGTTCGCATATCGGATTGTCTTGTACCGAAGCTATTTGTAGTGTACATCAACCAGCCAATAAATAGTACCCGCATGCCACAACACCGCGTGCGTCTCGCTAAACAAAATGGCTGTCGTATTTTTCTCCCGAACACCTGAATCTATTAGTGTGACGCTATGTGTGGAACCCATCTTCCTTAACATGGACAACCATTTTTTAATGTTTTTTCACGCGTAAGTGCCAACCTCGGTCCGGAAGTCGACCGAAAGTCCCTTACCGGTGTAAATAGCTCGTCCAAAACCAACGCCACAGATTGCACCCGCCACGTTTGCCAAGAATGTAAAGTGTTTAGTTCGTTTTGTTACACCGGCTTACGAGGAGTGGTGTTACACACCACTCTCCACACCTGCACCGACTCGAGCGGATAAACAGGTACATTCTACAAGGGGCCGAAATAGTCGATCAGCAGCAGATACGGAAGGTACGATCGCCACCGAAGGCAGAACATGCCGGCACGGTGGGTTCCATCTTTCGTGTGTGCCGTGTGTATCCTCCGGTGACTTCTTGGGACCGCTGCGCCACCAGCTACGTCCACCACGACGGTAAGTGCGAGACGGTGTAATCTGTAATGCATGTAGGTATTTATGGATTGCATTGGTTCGGTGGAGCGTCCTCTTCGCAAGGGCAGTAGATACGGTACTGTACGGTAGTTTTGGTAGTACTTTTATTATTCGCCCGTTCTGCGAGCACATCGTGCGATCTTGCAGTGACGATACGATGCACACCGTCCGTGTTGTAAGCTTCCGTCGTCGTAGTCGTCGAGATGCTCGTTACGGGAGGCTCGTAACGGGCAGTGTGAGGGATGCAATGTTCGTACAACCGTGTCGACCTGTATCTCCATCTCGCGGTTGCACTGTGAGACGTCGGCAGAGTTTTAGCTACTTATCGATGTTTGTTGGTTCACGTTTCACGGACCTCCTCCTCACCCAGAACCCCTTCCCACCCCTCCGAACGGGTGTCTTCGGGTAACTCCGAAACGCAGCAGGAGACGCTCAATGCCAGGGCCAATATTGTTTGCCCGATTAGCGCACCAGAGATCGTTGGAAGTTCGACCAGTGTGTCTTATCGCTTTTACCTGTTGCAACCGGTGCACCGGGGGTGTATGTATGGCCCCCGGGACGATCGTCAGTGAAAACTCTGGCTGCCATCTTTCAGCATCTTCCCTAGCCGGGGCTTCCCATGCGGGAAATGGACGGCCGGAGGTTGCCCTTCATTTCAGCGGGAGATAATATAATGTACACGGTGCTGCGTTTATTGATTTTTCGTGTTTTATCGATCGGCTCGCGACCAGCTCCCGGCGTGAAGGAAACCTTAACGTCCGTACCCCAACACATGGCAGCATCGAATCGGGGGGTGATCCTATCAACTGGCAGCTTCAGATCGTTCACCAAAGCTTGTGATGGCGGGGATCGCGAACAAATCGCCACAAAACCGATCGCCACCGTGTGCTGCATGGTTCGTGGATGCTTGAAAGGCGCTGGGAGTACGCGAGAAACGATTTAAGCGAGACTAAGCGATTCGGCAGAGAAAATGAGGGTCGGATTGGGTTTGTTGGGCTTTTGCACCGGTTGAGCTGCTCGTGATCTGCTGGAAAGTATATCGATTCTAGTTATCGGACGGCTAAGTTGGAGATGGTGAAGGACAAGCAATGCCTGCAGCACGTTCTTGGAGTGTCGATCGTTTGATGAAAAATGGATCTATATTTAGGAACATGAGGCCGTTAAGGATGCAATTGTTGGTTTTGGTTTAGTTTAAGCATCAGGCACTGTGCTGGAAAGGTAAAAATAAATGCAGACGTTTTTACATGGGAACAGCGTGAGAAAACGCTCCTTAAGGAGCATTTTTATGAGTCAAAATACATCGAGCTGTATCGAGTATCTTACATTATTTTCATCATCGTTTTATTTTAATGCCGCAACAAATAAGTATAAAACTGAGCTTCAGGTTTTGTTTCTGTTTTCTGTTTTTTTAACCTTTAGTAGAAGTAGAAGGAATTATTGTCCAAGTTTTCAAGGAATTGACATAAATTCTTAACATAACTCTGAAGTAATGCTAAGTTATTAATTTTAACCTGACAGAGAAGACTTAACTCACCGAGTTTTTGGTAGTCGAGCAAGTCAATGAGGCATTCGATTGTGATATAAGGTATATCTGAAGAAATTCTTAAGAATCGCCCAATTTTTAAACTTTTTTTTTTTAATTTCCCCAACAACTTCGATCATATGAGGCGAGTATCATATTTGATCATTCTGCAGTCTTTCTTTTTTTTGTCGTACAAGCAACACAGCACCCCCGTTTAACAACTTCTTACGGGAAAATGTGACCATATTTCCCGCCCGTATCATAAACAAACAGAAGCCGACAAGGGGGAATAGGGCCGACTGCTTAACCTCACATTTCCCTTCACGGCCAGTAATGCTTTTCATCGATTACTTTTCCGTGCCAACCGAATTCCACCGGCCAACTTTTTCCAACTGAACCCGACTTTTAAGGCCGTTCGTTCTCCTGCCCGGTTCCCATTCTACAGGGATCTCTTCCCCCCCGTATCGGGATGCTTATCTGGTGCAGTTTGGTTTGGTACCGCACATCGTCATCACCATTGCAGTCGCTCGTGCCTTTCCAATTCTTTTTATTTTCGTTTCCACCCAATCACACACACACACACACACACTTGGCGGGGCAAAAGCGTTTAGCGTGATGCCATGGTCCACTATACAGCACACGGCACGGATGGTATGGCATGAGAAATGCACCTTAACTGCGCACCAGTACTTTGCCGGGACAGAAAACGGTTCGTTATCGAACAATAATTATAATTTATGAATTCATGTTGTCTTATTTGTTATTGTTTTTATTGGCATATATGCCCGGTTCGCGTCGCCCGGGGGACCATTGGTGCGGATCAGGAGCGCGTTCGATTTTCTCGCCACGGTAGCGACGGTCGAGTTGGGTTACGGTTACCGATCCCGGCACGTTTCGGTTTTGCAGTTTTTGGGCAAATTTATGTTGTCGCTCCTTATGTTGTGGCGGACTCCTTGCGACCCTCTAACCCCGTACGTATGGCCATTTCGTCGTCGCTATGAAAATGGGATCCTCACGCCGGGAAATCAACCGGAGGGACCAGTATTTCATGGTGCGCCCGAAACACAACACCAAGAGCGGAGGACATTGTTGTCGGTGGGCTACGATGAATCGTGGTTCCAGGTGAGCTTTATGCCAGCTATTGCAATGAGATCCAGCTCCAAAAAGCTACCAGCGGTGTTTGGGGGTATCGATATTGCTCAATATTCCATCAAGATATGAAATGTCCTCACGGGGCTAGCTGGTAGCACCTTTGCTTTGCTTGCGGGGGAAATTTGTACCAACGGTGACCCCGGAAGCTAATGAATGCTAGAATGGCGTACAGCATCGAAAGGGTAACATTAAAAGAAGCAGAAAAGAAAGAAAAACAAAACACCAGAAGCTTTGCCAAGGCTCTCGAGGGCGGCGATGTGATAGGGCTAGTGTCTTGACGTAACACGGTGCAAGAAGGTGTACAATATTGTTTATTGTTCTACAAGAAACGACGGTTCTCCCGATGTTGGACATGGGTTTTTTGTGCCTAGACAAAAAAAGCGCCCGGTCATTCTTCTGCTGATGTATGGCAAGAAACAGAACACACTCCACTGTACCGTACCACCCGATAAAGCGTCTACATTCGCACATTTTGTACGCTGTCGCAACGTGAAAGGGAGAAGATTTATGATAGCATAGAATGGTCCGTTCACCATACATTGCACGCCTTTCCGACGTTGCGATCCGTCAGATATCGGGATCGGAACATCCCACCGAAAGGCAAAAACTCGCGTGTGTGTTTTAACGCACCTGTCCATTTTAGTTAGCACAAAACGGACAACCACTAACGGGTTCTTTGAGCTTTCCTCAACTATTTTGCTAATCTTCCTCGCGTACCACCCTTGCGTCATCCATTGCTGGGTCTGCATTTTCTACGCTAGTTGTACCACAAATAAACCTCATGTGTGTGTGTTTTGAGCATGGAGCATTTGATTGAACCTCCCACCACCTGCTTATGCTTTTGCACCACTGAATGGGGTTCGGGTAGCATAGCGAGTAAAGACAACGGGGCCGAATTCTTTCCAAACCAGCCCTGTCCGGAGGCTGCGTAATACCATCGCGAAACCATTGGGTTGGTTTGGGGCACCACCCCAAAACGTATCATTTTCGAGGGCCATAAATGAAGCATAATTAAAATCAATGAGTCAATATAATTTCCCTATGGTTGAGGTTGATTTTTTTTTTGCTGTTATGCCGTTCGTCGATTGGTACGGTGGTCCGAGTACATGATTGTATGTTCGATTGAAGAAGGAGGCAAAACTGTTGTTTAGCTATGGCGTGGAATGCTCAAAACAGTAGTTCCTATCATGTAGGGGTAAAAGGTAATGAACTCAACTGCTTATTGTCTCTTCATGTGGTTTCTTTTATGCTTTCCTGTCCGTGTGTACAGTGAGAAGAGTGTACATTTTGGAACAAAAATAGTAAATAAACAATTTTTTTTATTTGTTTTGGTTTGATTTTAATGTACCGAAGCTATTTAAAAATTTTAAGTTGAGTTTTGTGATTTTAATCGAGAATAATATTTTTACTTTACAATAAATTCACTAGTATTATTTGGTTCTAAGTTCTATTAAGCCTTGCTTTATGATAAGAAATTTTATTATAATTGAAAATAATTTTTATTCGATCCATTTTCCATCAACATTCAAAGCTCACTATCCATCCACGTGCTGCCTGAAAGGTGAGACAGTCCCACTACTACTCCTTTCGAATCATTTCTGGCCTCTACCACAAGCTGAAGCGTCCGGTGTTCTGGTTTTTCGTTTAGTCATTCCCAAAATTATGAAATAAGGCAGTTATAAAACACAAACCATCACTTACTGGAAGCTGCGAGCGCACACAGACAGCTCGAAAGCAATAGGTGCCCCGGTGCCAGGAAATTTCACCCGAAAAGCTCCAAGAAAGCCCCATTATGATCAAACTCGACGTGTGCGTGTGTGTATGTGTCCCGGTCAGAACTAGAAATTTTATGCAAACGAAAACATACGTAAATAGTAGGTCGCTGTGGAAAGGAAGCGAGAAACAAGGGGAAGAAGGGAAGAAACAAAAAAAAAACGCTACGAATGAATGACGACGATGTCTTCATTTGTTTAATGGATCAAAACTCGGACGGGAGCCCAAAATGGGCAATCACCCGAAGGAAGTTCGGTTGCCTAATGCGGGTTAGGGCAAGGGTCGATAAATACATGGTCCGATCAATGAAGATTATGAGCATGGCATTCGGCCTTCCGGAATGGTGTCCCGGGGATGGTAAGGTGGAAAAGGACGATAGGCGCAGTTAGGATGCTTCGGCGATTTTACCTTGCGAGAACAGCAAATCGCGCAAACAACAGTTAGAAAAATTGGATGGTTGCGATTGGACGCAACGATGGTACCGGGTTAGAACCATCAAGAAAATTCTTCCTCCAATTCGTGATTGCGAAATAAAAAAACACACAAACGCAAACCATCGCTACACCGAATGGTTGTTACCGGGCTTGACGGACAGCACGACGCAGACAAGTGCACCGGGCAGACTCACACTCACTTTAGGGTTACCGTTTCATCGATTTCCTTTCGCTCGATCGGTTAGAACCGAACGGTTCGGACGTGTGGTTTAGACGCTTGCTAGACGCACGGTTTGCCGCAACGAAGCACTTGATGTTTCGGCCGGCGAACGGACAGGAAAAGATCGCTTCAGTCTACCGTTGTATTGGGGTTTTTGTTGAAAATTTACATTAAAAGGGTTCTCGATTGGGAGGGCTGTAATTAAGGGTGCCTTTCCGCCTACGGTGGCCACACATACGCAACAATTAGTGCTGTGCGAGCTACCGTTGCCCTGTCCGGTGAAGGATTTGTGCGGACACATCGTTTTCTAGCCCCGTTCCCGGTTGATTGATTCTAAATGTTCGGTTTTGATTACAGAAGCTAGAAGAAGGGTCGATTTTTTTTACATGCTAAATTTCTATCGTGAAAAGATTGTAGGTTAATCGTAACGTAGGACCGACTATTGAAAAGTCCCGGTTTTAGGGGGAATGTGAATGAACTTGCGTGGCGTGGATTGTGTCAGGTGATCGTTCTACAGATCACTATAAAAAGAAGTTTGAATGGAGCACGATGTATCTAGCCGCTTGATGCCTATCAGTGGATGTGGAAGAAGGTTTTGTTTTGTTTGAATGAAGCACACACAAACCATCCTGTCGAACGGCAGACAAAAAGACAATTCAGTTTTTGTCTCACCATCTCATCCCGGTTCGGTAAAGATGATCGATAAGATTGAATTAAGGTCGAAAGGGGGCCATTTAATCTAACGTTAGTGTGGTGCAATTTTCTCATCCTGAATGGCAAACGAGAAAGTCATTGCAGATGCAAAAGGGTTCGAGACATACACATTTGCCTTTCTCCTTTCACGCGTAGGTTCGTCGCTTAATTCTTTCACCACAGCCAAGAACAATCCCACCGGCAAATGAATGGCAAAATGGTAAATGTCGCAACCAATCCTACCATTCTTTTGCGAACGTTTCCATGCGAGGTCAAGAGCAAAACATCTTCCTTAGCGCAAAAAGGTGATGAGCTTTAGCATTTCTTTCGTTTTTCGTTGCTTCATGCATTATAAAAACGAAAGATTTCAACGAGCGGGAGGAACCGAAACACAACGCAAATGGGTAAATTCCGCATACATATTCACGCGCCTGATCGTTTCTTTTTTGTTTGCGTGTGTTGGTGGTAAATTAATGAATGAGCATGAATTTATGAAGCAGCGCGTTATGTGTTGCGCAGTGTTGCATCAGCGCTGTGGGCCGTTGATGCATGCGCATCCTTTTATAGGCAGAACTATGTCCGGCGGTGTTTTCCATATAAACTGGTTCGGTTGGAAGAGTTTATGACGTAAAAGCAGAAGATTTTAGTTTAAATGATATCATTTTATGAAGTAAAAAAATAATCAAAATTTATGATTAAATAACTATTAAAGGGGTTTGATTCAAAAGCGCCGTGTAATATAAAAAAAATTACTATACAGCATGTTTTGGTCAGTGTTTCTTAGTAATTTTCTACTATTATTTTTGTTGTCTTATCTAAAAAAACCTCATTTAGTGCGCTAACACTCTAAATTGTACCGGAATTAATGAGCCAAGCAATCACAGCTGGTTCCGTTTCCTAATCGGGCAAATGATTTGCAATGAAACATCGAGTGGTGCAGCTGGTCCAGCGTTATTCAGTAACTATCTACCATCCTGATGAACGGTGGAAATAAATAGTGGATAATCAAAATACGATTTGAAAATAAGCAACAATATAAACAATTTAATACACGTTATAAATTCTCGGTTTCCTTCTCCTTGCGTAGTGTTTGCGGCATGGAAATGGTTGCGGATTTAATTCATCGACGCTCGTTCCTTCCCGTTCCTTCTCGTGACCGGGGTGTTTCTTTCTCTTGATTTTCATGTATTTTATTTCTGCACAACCCGGCATGATATTTTCCTCCCACTTTTCACCCATCGTCCCATCGTCGGCCGGATCTTCTTCATTTCATGGGGTGGAGAGAGAAACCTCATACACCTACACTTGTTCGGTCTGGTTTACCTTTTAGCTGGTGGTGCCAGCGAGTGCTGCGTGCGTGACCACAAATTCCCGTCGTGGTTTCGCGTTCTTTCGCGATTTCACGAGAATAATGTGTCCACGAAGGGATCGATGATCCCCAGTACATTCGGCGAGGGGAACCTTACGGTGTGTGCCGTTCTGTTTTTGTGCCAGTAATTATTAGTTACAGTTCAGTGTTGGTGGGTGGAAAAGAAGAGGACGGGTGGGTCGGTGATAAAGAACGAATGAAATGCAGCAAAAATTCCAGCGCGTATCCTCTAGAACGAATATTTGCCACAGCATCGCACCCATAACAGCACACGAGCCATCGGCGTGGATTGAGAGTTAACTCGTAATTTATAAGGACGTGCGTTCCGCAGGGATCGATCGATTGCCCTTCGATTGGTGTGATGAAAGATGGAACGCGGGGCGGACCAGTGCGCCCGAAAACAGCGGGGCGCTGTAATTGAGAGCAATCTCGGGAAGAATAAGGTGCGCTCGATTGCCATTTCCATCGATCCGGTCACGGTTCGGTGCGCATAAACAATTCACTTGTTCGCCGCGCACAAGTGATCACGCAAAAAGTCCCCACCTGAGACTGTAGCGTAGAGGAATAAAACAACCACCCGGGGAGGGAAATCGGGCAAGAGTGGCGATCTGCGATCGTCGTCGCCTGGTTTGACCGTGCGTTGCGTTTGGGGTTGTGATTTTTTTTTCTTTCTTTGCGTTGTACCTTGCGATCGCGATTATGACGATGACGGTGATGATGCGCGATCGCAATGTTCTCGGGTGCGCGTGCTCAGATGATGATGAAATACTCCGAAAGGGTTGGGCCGTCCAGTGTGTTCTTATGACGGGTGGGTTAAGTTTTTGCTTTCTTCACCAGTGCGTTTTCTTTCACCCTGTAAGACCACACCCGAAAATATGCTTTTGCCGGTTGAAGGCCCTCGGTTCGGTCGCTTGAAGCGTTCTGGCGCAGTACACGGTACATTATGGGGATGTGTGCAGGAATGTACCCGCACCTACTCCTTACTGCACGAAAGCGATGGGAATTTGCGGTGAAAAGTGTTCACAGCGTATCTGGTACCGGCGCAAAGGAGTATCGGGATTGCGTGCAATTATAAACAGAAAAAAACCCGACAGTTAAACATGTGATGCCTTTGATCGTGTCCCGATTGTGTGGGGGAGATGGTACCAGTTGGTTTGTGTAATAACCTTCAACAGCGTTTATTTTAACGACAAACGCACGACAAAGCGTGAGTGGAAAGTAGTGACTTTTAATTTCTGGATTTTTTTTCCTACGAGTTATACCTTCGCAAATTATTTGTTAAAAACCTTTTTAACAACAATTTTGTTAGCATATTTGCAAAACATGGTTTAATTATTCGTTAATCAGGGAAAAATAAACACAGAAACAGGTTAACTACGTTTTTCTTGTGAAAGGAAAAAATATTCTTTTGCTCATCTGGCACTACACCAGCTTCACGGTCTTGGGCTGCTGCAAGTCTTCTCTAAGCCGCGGAGGGTAGAGCTCGGTCGTCTCTTAATCCATACCGACGTCGTCTAGTGGACCCATCAACTCCATCGCTTCATTTCAGTTTTCGTCTATCACGGCTCCTCTGTTGATGTGGATATCCTAAAAGGACTTTACGAGCTGGGTTGTCCGGTGTCATTCGAATGACATGACGATAGTGAGTTCATCGTACAGTTCTTCATCGAAGGCATTGTCAGTATAACAGCTTCTCCATTTTTCTTCCATATGCGACAGGTGTTAAGATTGGGAAAAGGAAAAACTATAAGGTTAAAATGGAAATATTAGTATCACCTGGTTTTTGGATCATAGTTTTTTTTTGTAAAATTCCAATATTAAAAACGTTGTTGGAGAGAAACGCGTTTCAACTTTAATGTTTTGTATCATTGCATAAGCATGGGCGTTGGAGTGCAATTTCATTATTTGTCTATATTTTGACTTACAAAAAAAAAAATTCAAAATCAACTTCAAGCTCTAATCATCATAAAAAACACGTGTTTTGATAAATAAAACCAATCTGGGTCTAAATAAAGCTATTATCAGCGTCTTCTAATGGCCCTCTACAGCTAAAAGGGTTCCACAATAAAACTGAACTGTTTCAAATAAATAATCTTTATGCTCGCTACGCTACGCATGCATAAATATGTGGTCCCGATCGGAACGGAAACACTTCGTAACAACATTCCACTGTTATGCTAAAATCACACCCAAAACATACGCTCCATCCCATTGTCATCCGGTCGAAACACGCAGCGCTGGCTCGGGTGTAATTCGTTGTGAAACGCTTATCGTCACGCACCGATAATGCAACACTCTATATTCATAGTTTCGATCGTTTGTTTGACGATCTTGGCGCGCATCATAACAGTGAAACCTGCCACCACAACCTGCGAGAACCTTCACCCCAACCCCTTATTCGGCCGTTTGATTCACCCCTCCCGTTGGCCCTTCCCAGCGAGGTGTGTTTCGCTCGATAACGAAACAAGAAATAAAAACATCACCATGGACCGCCATGATCGCTGCGGGATGGGACACGATGAGGATGCCAGCGGGTGTGGATGGGCAAAATAACTAATCCAATAATTTTCCTCTTAATCGATTACCCATTAGCATAATGTCGCGTTCGAAGCCGTGGCGGTGGTTGAAGCCGCGACCTCGAGGAAAATGGGAGCAACTTTATTTATTTGTCTTTGGCCTGTGCCCGCGTTAATATCTCGTACGACAGTATCGTCCGGGGTATGAGCATTGTTTCCTCACCAAAGTACTCATAAATTCGATGGCAGTTTTGCTTGTCTATACTGTTTTAAGGGAAGGTGGTACAGCCGCAGCAGCAATCGCGGCACAGTCGAAGAAAAAAATATATATACCCCCGAACGACCATAATCCGTCCACTCAATGTGATCGTTCGTGATCGCGGTCGGTAGACTCGAGGACTCGCATTAATTTATTCTAATCAAATTAATTAGAAAGTGATGTTTAACATATTTTTTATGTTTTAATTTAGTGTTGGTTTGCTGATGGGGTTTTTTTTTGGATAGACCACGAGTCTTCGATCAATGCTCGGAATTGTTAGTGTTGTATCGGGATGTATTTTTTGTTGTCATCGTTATCGACAAACGACTTGGGTGCAAAGCATTCTTCAGCCGTTTGACTCATTTCTTGTGCTTCCCTTCTCGATCATCGATTTCCGAAGCCGGCTTTATCCTCCCGTGATAAAGCAACACCGCGCGGTGGGTGAGCCGAACCATCCCGCACAGTGGGTGAGTGTTTGAAGGTGGCCGAAGAATAAAAAAAAAACAAGCAATCAGAAAAAAAGGAAAAAAAAACCTCACCAAGCTAAGGTTAAAATAAAAGAAATGTGTTCGATTCTTGGTCGAGCGTTTGGGTCGGCGTGCAACACTTGATTTAAATGTTTTATTTTATTGCTTACAGCAGTCATTCGACATCCGCCATTAGAATTCCACGCTTCACAGATACAACCAGATAAACCTCGTCGATGGCGCTCCTCAATACGATAAAGAACTGTATGCTTTTGGGGGCGATTGCCAGTGGGAAGTGGCAACGGTTGAGAAAACGAGAAAGCAGGCCGGCTCGCGGATGAGGATATTTAGATGCAAATTATGTTATTTAGAAAATTATATTTATTGTTGAAATGCGCAAAGAACTGTTGCCCAGGAATGGAACGATCGATCTTTTGCACCCCACACGGATCGTCGATTGAGGGGCCAACAAAAAAAAAAGAACAAAAACAAAATACGACCAAAAATCGAACCCAACGAAGCTCACACACACACACACTCCATCCACCCGGGGCGAACCAGAAGCGAACGTGTTTTATGGCCATCGGTTATGCCCTTTTTAGTCAAATGTGTCCGCACCGCTGACGTATGCCGATAGCGCGCGGTTTGCCATCGCGTCCCGGTCAGGTGCGATAAGGGAAGGGTGTCAGGCGCATAGTTGTGGAGCCTAAACCTGGAGGGATATAAAACGAATCGTATCCATAGTCTTTATCGTAAATTTTCGATCGAAATAATGAACGGTTTTTCTCCACACATTTCGAGTGGTTTTCTTTCTCCTGTGCACACAGGTACCTCTTCCTGAACAGGTCTTTCGTAGCAAGGGTAGAAGCATCCTAGCAGGTTTCTTTCCTTATGGTTCCACTATGGGCAAGCCTCGAACCTTGTGGCAGTGTGTCTTCTCGCAATAGGTTCGCGTGTCACTTGGCGGAAATGGATTGCGTTGTCCCCAACCACGTGCAGCGTTATGAAGCTTAAAAATTATGTAAATCACATTTTCAGCAGATCGATAAATGGGGAATTTATGATTGCAGTTGCCATTGTTAGCTGGGCCAGGAACGGGCAGGAACACGAGCTGATCGAATGGTGAAAGGAAATGTTAAAGGAAAGTAACTCGATTTATGGGATGTTTCTTTTGTTGAAGATGCTCGTATATAGGAGTTGTACGGCAATGAAACAGGTTGGGGGAGGATTTTCATTTGATCAAAAAACTGTTCAATGAAGATCTATTTCCTAAGTACACTAACCATTTTACCGTGAGGGTGTGATCATGATGTAAGATTCCATGAAAGTTCGAGAAAGTTATATTTTTTTTTTATTTTATGTTACGGAAACTACTTTTATTGGAAATATTTTTACGAAAAAATAAACAATTTAATGATGTACTGGTTTGTATGTTCTCTAAAGTTTCCTCAACTTTGAGCTTAGAAGAAAATTAATTTTTCCAATGTTTTTTTTTTATTTTAACCTGATCAGTGTCTATCTTGCGTCATCATACATGATCGTGGGACAGCAGAAGATGAACCATTCCCGAGAATTAAATCCATCTTCAGTAATGTACCTTTAGTTTTTAAACAGCTCCAAAAACATGTTTTCTTGTTGTCAATCCGAATCGCCTCCGGGAGCTGCCTTACCGAAACAGGAAGTGGCTGCATTCGATAAACATTTACATAATGTCGTCCGATGGAAGATGTACAGCGAACACAAAGTATGAGATGAGACACTTTATTCATATTTAGATGAAGGTCGATCGTGAATGATCCGTTGACGATCTTCAACAGGGTTACAGAATAACCCGCCCAAGAACGTTGACGAAGGATGTGTTCCTTGTTCGGTAATAGAATTAAAGAACCAAACACACCTCAAGTTGACGAAATATGAACCGATGTGTTTCTCTCTCTCGATACGCAGCGCTTTTGGGTTTTTTCTTGTGTTTCCTTTCCAGTCCATTCAACGTACGACTCTTCTCACGCCCGTCACACGGTGTAAAGCGAAGTGAACGCAAGAAAGCAAACACATAAACTTTGTATTTATCAAAGAAAATTCAAACGCATGCACCCGATGCAACGATTTGGCTTCTAGGTTTCTGTGCGTGTGTGTTTGTTACTGGAGCCCCAACAAAGGATTGAACTCCAAAAAACACACAATCCAAAATTCATTCACGAAAATCCTTTCCCATTGATCGCGATCGCCTTGATGGTGGGTTTTCTCATCGCGGCTGCTTACCGCTGGTGCAGTCCGGATGCTGAAGAACGGTGTGTTCTTTGGACCGACGGATCGAGACTAAGCATAAGTTACAGCGGTTCACCCATGATCGGTGCTGGGTGGATTTACATTACAAAAGTGCCTGCGCAATGGTTTCGGGGCGGTTTTTGTGAGGTGATTTTCTCACGCTAAGCTCACGGCATCGTATCGGTTGATCGTTCATCGGTCAATGAACGCGCAAGGTTAAAAATCGGAAAGAATTCGTTCGGAACATTCCTGACATATCATGCGGATGAGAAAGATCTTTCGTTGAAGCACCTTATATTCTGGAGCACGAACATTTTTGAATTTTATTCAATTTTGTCTCAAAAAACAAAAGAGGAATATTGATTTAAAAAAATGTTGGATAATGATTTTAAATGTCATTTTAATGATACCAACAATCTCGACATGTTAGAAAAGGTACTACAAGATTTTAAAGTTGGAGTGATAAAGATGGAACCATTTCTGGATTATTTTCAAGCTGACCTTCAAGATTCAGGGATAGATGTGCAATTTTTTTCACCGATTCCTCTGCAAAGTTGTATGAATGTGTAGAAAATATATTTCCTGTAAAAAATTCTATAAGCTGTCAAAAAATTCAGATCTACCAGTTTTACTTGGAAAGAGTTGAGATACGGTTTAAACCTACTTCCCCACTTGAACTCCCAAACTCCTTAAAATCGTTTGATAAAATAAATACACAAATTTACATCGTCAAACTACAGCCATGTATTCAGCAATCTATAAAAAAAACATTTGTAGAAGATTTAAATCTATGTAGATGCACCTCAACAGTAGTTAAGCCGGAATCAACTTCATCAAAACCTACCCATCAACACAAAACCGATCTTTCCCGTTCCGTTGGATATCTGCAGAACCTGTCAAAAGCGGCCAAACAGACATGTTGCGCAAAACGGCGGGAAGCCTGCAGCTGACACGACAACAACCCCGATGACTACGACGACGATGGAATCGTGGAGGCAAAACATCAACGGTGGTATAAGCATGGAAGCAGAACGATCATCAACAACGGCACACACTCACAGCCAGCCCACCTTCATGCGAAGCCCGGTAGCTCACCGTGAACGCTTCATTATGATAAATTTTATTATTTTTATTAAACGAAGCAAGCACGGGGCAAGCAAACGAGCTTTTGCCGCCGGTTGCAGCCGGTACCCGGTTAAACATGGAACTAGGTGCCCCCTCGGACTGCCGGATTTTGCTGGCCGCGAAAGCGTTTTTCTTTTCCCCGCTACCTCGCATCCGTATCGCATGATTTACGAGCGAGAATTGTTCTTTAACGATACCATTTTTCTTGCCACGGTGTGGCTCCTTTTCGTACGCGCAAGCGCATCCCAGGACACCAGGATGTGTGCCTGGGTGTGCCGATGCACAACGGAAGGTGATTTAATAAAGTGTTTCCGCGCCGGTTTCGCTCGGTACGGTTGGTACGCTTTTGGGATAAGCAAACAGGCTTCTTTCGCTGGAAAGCTTCACGTGTAGCCGTAAAACTAGCGCAAAAAGGTAAATTTGATTTTCCAACCGTAAGGAAATCTGCACCCTTTTACTGTGAAACGGTGGAGGTCAATGGACGCGTTATGTGGTGATCATAACGGCATAAATCACTCGCCCATAATGTTTCGTGGTTGTGTATATGCGAGGGTCTGTTAGTGAGCGAAGGGTTGTGATTATGATTTTTGGTCATTTTTTCTTGTTGTTGGTCAACCTGTGCAAATTTCTAATCTCTTCATCCCACATCAAATTACAGACCAACCACTACGAGTTTTGGGACATCCCCAGGACCTCCCTGGGGAAGGATGATTTTCTCTCTCTCCCTCCGTCTCTCTCCATCTCTACAGCTTCCCAATCGAGCAGGTAGTTTGAACGTTTTCACCGTGTGACAAGTCACCGTTTTTTTTTTCTTCCCCCGGATCCTCTCGAGGGTTAAGGTTTCTAACCTCTAGTGGCAACCGTAAAGTGTGTGTCAATCACCGACGAAACTGAACCTGCTCAACGGTAAATTGGCATCTATTCGGGCGGTTTTATGTCGTTCTGTTTCATTTTTTCGAGGAAATGAAATATTAGCATAAGCAAATTGCAAAAATCCTCTCCAGCGGTACACGGACGCGTTTGATGATCGCTGCGAAACGAGAAACCTGAAAGAAGCCGCATTCGCTGAAATGGAAAATAACATGGCAGACTCGATCGCGTGGTAGCAAAAACAAGTAACCCGCCGTTCGAACTTGACCGTCATCGGGTGTAGTCGTACGAAACAAAAAAAAACCATCCCTTAGCTTGGGGTTTGCATTATTTTTTTCTTTTATTATTATTATTTTTTTGTTGCTTTATTTATTACAGTTTGGTGTTTAAATAACAAGGGCCCCGAGAGTTTTTTTTTTTGATTTTGGGTGTTTTTAGGGTAGCGGTTGCTTGTGCCAAAAAATTTCTTCCTGCCACATTATGGACAAGAAAGTAGCCTTAAAAAACTCATCTTCCTTAAAGGTAAACAAGCCGTTCCCGAAAATGATAGTTTTCTGTTGAAATTGACGCACTCCAGCAAAACAACAAAAACAGACCTTTCACGTCCACACGGAACGACTCGCAGAAGGGATGATCTTGAATCTGTACGGGTCAGCCAGAACAAACCATTCCCGCCCCATTCCCGGTGGAGAAAGAATGGTACACCGAATGTCAAGGAAAACATGAAGAAAGAAATAACATCAACGATACAACAGAACATGAGCCCCGGTTTCATAACTTGCCCTGCGTAGTTCATTTTTAGCGAGGATTGTTTGTATAGGTCTTTTGTATTTTCGCGTTTTGTTGCCAAAAATTTTCAGCCAAAGGAAAGCTCGCGCTGTGAAACATAATTTGAAGGGTCAGGTTGTTACTACAAAACAAAATGCAAAACATAGAAGAAAACACAAAGAAAGGTAACAACAACAGCATAATAAATGAGATGCTCAAGAATATTTGGCAAACTTTCGGTAAGGCCACCGACCGACCGACCGTAGAACGTTACCGGTACTCCACCTGGAAGTTTAAAGCAGGTTTGTGCGTCAGGTTAGATTGTACCGTTCGTACCCGTGTGGGGGGGCCCAGTTTGGAAGCGTTTCGTGCGTCGGATTTCGTGTGTGGGTTGGCGGCATTTACCAAAAACAAACGTTTGACGTGATCGTACAGGTTGAGTGTAAGGTTTCCGTAGCGCTGTTTTGTGTGATTTATTTTTTCCAAGAGCATTATGATCTTGATTTTGATATCATATTTTGGTTGTATTTTTGGCCATAAAGCATAAGATGCGTCCGTTTTGTGTTATAATGATATCTGGTGGAAAAAAACAGTGAGCTATTAAGAGATTTTTTTGTGCTATTTTTGGAAAAAAAAGTTTTGTTCATAATTAAATATTTTGATTCACATGAAGTTTGAGAAAAAATCGTCTTCTACAGTATTTACATAAACTTCCTAATGTTTCATTCAATCTACCCACTTACGAGGAAAAAAACCACCATGTAAGCTAACACTTGCAATATCCTGAATTCCCATTTACTGCTTAATGGTTAATTGTTCCCGCAAAGCCTTTAAAGATCACTGTCACGAGAGTACCGCAGATGGGAAACGATTTAAATGTGAAATCTTTCAGAGAAATGCTCAATCGTGCAAATGCATGAGAACATTGTGCGCGATGAATGAAACGAACCCACTTCTAGCTACACAATGGACCACCCCAAAAACCATTGCCAGGAGTAGTGCTGTGTGCTGCAAAAATCCTTTGATTCTTCGCACCTTGGAAAAAAAGCGTTAGAGATGCGCAGGGAGAGAGAGAGAGAGCGAACAAAAAACTTAAAGCTCGAACTCATCTTCTCAAGCTGATTCACGAACCCTTCAAAGCTAACCCGCGCCCCCGGGCAGGTTCAAGTGGGGCAGAAGGTGAATGAATTAAGCACCGGCCACCAGCGATCGATTCTCCGCACCCGGGCAGGTGCTTTGGAGTGGGTCTGTCCGTTCGAGTGGGTCGTTCGCGCGGGTCTTCGTCCGGAAGAGGCAACAAGCCACGCCACCCAGTGTGCCACGATTTAAAGGCAGCCGGAAATACAACACCGAACACAAAGCACCATTGCGGAAGGTGAAACAAACTCCGGGCAGGTTCATTTTAATATTTCTCCAATAAACTACCAGTTCGCCACCAAGCTCATTCAGCCGATTGCTGGTGAGGTGTTTTCGCCAGAGATGAAACAGGCAACAAGTTAAACGTTCAATCCTCCACATCGACTCAACATGCGACTCGAAGCCAATAAAGCGTGTCTCCCAGTTTCGTTTGCTTTCCCAAAAGAGCCAAACGTTCGAAAATTGATGGCTCAATCAGGGAACTGTTTCGGTGGTTTATAAATTTATCACCCCGCATCGGGACGCAACTCCCTGCGCCGGATCACGGAGACAGTCCGGCCACGAAACAATGAATGGGATAGAATAAATAGTGTAACCTTTTTGGCGCGTGAAACAATGAACAAATGCAAAATGGCACCGAGACTGGAGGATGATCTAGCGCTAGATCAGCGCCGGCCGTTAATCATTCGTCTAGGCACTCGGGTGGTGTCTGGGTATCGACGATTTGCATTTGTGCGCGGCGCTGATGCGTTGTTGCGCACCCCCAAAAAAGGATCCGGATTAGATTAGAAGACCTCGACCGGCATGCTAATTGATGAATTTGTCCATTTTGATTGGACTTTTGTTTTTTTGGAACGATTCGTATGGAGCGATAAATCTATTTCTATCCGTATCAAACGCTTTCGCCTTTGTGCTGCTGTGAATTTCTTTTCTTTTTTTGGGTGAAAATTAAAAATAAATCGAACATTCTCGATCACCGTTTACACAACCAACTGCAATCTATTTTCCCAATATATATCTAGTTTTTGTTTTTTTTAAAGAAAAACACATGCCTGTTGTTCGATTCGCATGTTGACCAGCAGGATCACACCACTAATGAGCTAGCATGACAAATTGTTTTTGGAACGCACAGCGAGCCTTTAATCTGTACCGCTAAACGATTTTTCACACGTGCCACCATTTCGTCCATTTAGTCCCGCGCTCATTAGTTGTTTAGGGGTATTTTTTTCTCTCCATCTTTTACTTCTAAATGCGTGTGAAAATATGCTAATGATGCCAAACACCATTTAGGTGTGCCTTATGATATCTCGCCTTATGCCGGGAGTAATTTTTCATTGTTTTTCATTGTGCAAACTTTAATGGTACGTCTTTGAATAAAAAGAAATCTCAATTAGGAGCTATTTAAACTCATTTGTAAACATCTATTTACATAACAATCGAGACCACCGGGTTTGATTAATGCGCTTATAAAGTTTTGCTGTTTTGCAAGAAGAGAAAGTTATGTGGCAAGGCCCTGACCCATCCGAGGTGAGGTGCCCATCCCATTGATAACCTACATTTGTCCTAGCTGTCTCATATCGCAAACGCAACGTGGTTTTTGATTAAAATCACGACAGATTAAAAATTACAAAACTCCACCAACAGTTTCAATCAACTGCTGCATTACTGCAGGCCAATTTTGAGGCATTTTTTTGTTTTGCTGTATT
This sequence comes from Anopheles funestus, assembly GCF_943734845.2. Taxonomy (NCBI): domain Eukaryota; kingdom Metazoa; phylum Arthropoda; class Insecta; order Diptera; family Culicidae; genus Anopheles; species Anopheles funestus. Next base: position 87,317,014 of record NC_064598.1, on the reverse strand, counting down.
TTTGCTTTTTTTAAATACATATTTGCAACCTCCGAAAAATCATAACCAATTAAAAACAATCGTTTCCGTGCTGGAGGGAAACTCTACGAAGGACTTCAAAAAACTCATTAAAATCTCACCCCAAAACTCCACTATCAGGGAATGCGGTTAAGGTACATCAGGCTGATGGTTGACTGGCCGCTGAAGGAAGATTATGGAGTTTCCATCATTCCATCCGTCACCCAAGGTAGCTTTTGGCTGAGAGGATCTCGGGATCGGTGGCCGAATGTTGTTGAAGTGTAAAAGTTATTAATGTCTTAAACCTGTGCCTGTGTTTTGTTTTTATTTTTCTTTCTCCATTTTTGTTTTGTAACTCGTCTCGTTTGGCAGCATGCATTAAGGATGCGAAAGCGGAATACAACGGTGAAGCTCAATATTAATAATGCAAAATGTAATATTCGCTGCAACATTTGATTGAAGATGGCAGATTGATAAAAAGAAGTTCCGAGGAACGATAGCAGTATTTAAGCAGGAAATAAACTCCATTCCACACTGTGAGTGGTAACTATTTAAAAATAGATTATTTTAAATAATCGGAGGTAAAAATATCACTTTAAATCATTCCTATAACATTCAAAAAATTCGTTGGCAATACGAAAAAAAAATTCGAGACATGGACAAATATTTTCTTTAAATCATAGAATTTGACCAATCTTTTTCACCATTGTGATCAAGATATTCCAAAAGCGCTACCATCGTTCGGTCTGAACTGGTCCAGTGGGTCAGTGGCTTGCAAAGCACCAATCCTTCGTTAGAACAAGTTGGTGAATCCTTCTCGCACCATTGAATGGAACAACTGTAATGTGAAAATGGGCTTGGAAACCCTCAGATTGGATCTTACTCTCGCTCGCTACATTCCAACGCGTTCCGTTTGTCGACGATCGTCCTTTCTGCCGTGGATCACGATCGTGCCGAAAAATCCATGCCGACGAGTTTTGCCCATTGCTTGGATGATCTTTTTCCCGATCCTCATTCTTCCAGGATATCTCCCTCGCCGTACCTTAGCCATTCACCAGTAGAAGAAGAGAAGAGAAAAAAAAAACGTTCCACTGTTTCATGTAACAGACCGGGCGTTCGAAAATGCTGTGTTGTGTGCATACGTAGCATTTAAATTTTACCTTGCTTTCTCTCTCTTTCTCTCTTTATCTCTCTCTACTTGTGCAGCATTGCTGAAGATGCAGATTTTACTTCCCAAGTTCCTTCTGTTCCTCGCTTCATCTCAAGTACGCGCCGTGAAAGCTCGCGAAAAAGCAAGCATGTTAATATGCGTATAACCTCAAATTTAAATTTAAATTCCCCTTCAGTCGACAAGTGCACTGTGGTGGATGGTGGAAGCCGCGAACAAGAAGGTTGTTTCGGAGATGCATTTCTTTTCCCTTTTTTTGGTTGTTTCTTTGATAGGGATGGAAAAAAGTTTCATCTCAACCCCGGGTGGGGTGTTATGGAGAGACCCGAAAAAACCAGAAGAATTGCCCATCCGAACCCCGGGACGGATTTGACTGACGGTAATTCTGCGGTGTGCCTTCTTGTAGGTGAAATTTCATTACGCGCCATGCCCTTACACTGACCTTCCCAACCTTTTTTTTTTGGCCAAAACTCCAGAGCTTTGGTTCCCCGCAAACACCATTCTATATCAGTTGCCCCCTTATTCCGGTATTTTGACAGAATGAATTTCGGCTATACCGTTGTTTAATCGGTTTTTAAGTTCATTCTTTAAAACCATTCATTCGCGTCGGTCCACAGTTCATGACCCCGTACCGAAGGGTGAGGAGAAGCGTGATGCGACGAGGGGAAGGACGCAGGAACGCTTGCCGGAGTGTGTCCTTTCTTGGTGCCGCAATCGGTACCTTGTACGCCTGTCACAAGCGATCAACCCGCAAACCCGAACCGTTTGGAAATGAGTGCCTCCGGAACGATCGCCTGTTTGGGGATTACTCGCTACCCGGTTGGCACCCGTCCGAACACACACACATCCGGAGGTCAAAGATGGGAGGCTCCTGCTAGCTATAGGTCCAAGGGCCCAGGTATGGTAAAGGACAGTAAAACTCAACTGCAACTGCTACACGCTTTACGTTGAAAAATGTAATGTAAACATGTCATGCAAATATTTTCGCCTTTTTAACGCGAATGATTAATTGGATTTTCGTGGCACCAGCGAAAACTTACGGTTGTGCCACGGTTGTGGGACATGAAGTGTGCAAAGTGTGGTGTGCTGGAGATGGTGCTGGAGTGCCAAAAACATTGTGAAGAAGGCACGGGCACGGGACCCGTTTGTGAGATCGCGAAACTGATAGCTGGTAATTCCGTGTTAACAGAACTTCCTTCGGCACGTGATGGGCGGCTTTCATCGGAATCGATTAGCTGGTTTCCATTGAATTTTGAAGCGAAAGCTTACTTTTTCCGCATACTTTTGGGAAATATTTGCAGAGAAATTTTGTTTCGCTGGTTTACGGGCGCGTTCTTCACATAGAGGGTGGGTCCTTCAGTACGATGACAAATTTGGTCCTTTTTTTTTGGGGGGGAAAGGAAAAGAAATACCATGTAGCGATTTGGATTTGATAATAAAATGGTGAAAACATGTGGGATGTAAAGAAAAAAATATCAGAATTCTGTCGAATGTTGCATAAATGTAGCTAATTTCTGCTTTCTTCTATGCGCTTTTGTACACAGCACAAACAGAATGAACTTATATCGTTTACCGAAAAAAAAAACAAATCTTAAAAGTAATTGCATATCTTTGCAGTATATTTTCCAATTTCAACTCAACTATCCCTGTACTTTAATTCAATTATAAAACCACCGCATATTGGTAGCTTTCTCCAATGCGAGCAAAAAAAAAAAAACGTACCAATTTTTGCAGCAAAACAAAAAGCACAACCACAACTGAAAACCACAAACATACCGCTGTCGTTTCGGTACCCATTCTTCAATTTCTTTGCCATCGCATCAGCGGCAAATAAAACGCTCCACAAACAGACACAAGAGAAAAAAAAACACACATTCAACTGCCGTAAACGTAAAGGGCAACACGAAAAATACCCACATCATGCTGGCCCGTTCGGTACACGCTTCGGAGGCAAATTTGGGTGCTTCGGATGGGTGTAATTGATTTAATATAATTTAACATTGCAGCTACCAATTTACGCTGGGGGCCCTTTCAGTTGTCTGGAGGATGCAGCCGGACCTAAGAGTATGGAATGGTAGTATTTCGGGCGATGCTTAGCGATCTTAATTTTTGCGCTGGGCCACGTGATGATGCGAACATTTCCCTCACTCCCGGCTAGGTTTGTCCTCCGGAGAGATGAAAATGCACCCCCTCAATAACGCGTCACCTTGATCTTTGTCGTGTGGGTAAATTTGTACAAATTCCAAACAAGTGGAAGCTTCAACATGAGCAGACTGATGTACGGTTTGGAATAGGAATAAAAGGGGTTGCTAATTTCACCTTCCAAATGAATCCATCGACACATTCCCACGTTCGTAGTGCAAGTGGTAAACGATTGAATGCAAGTTCTTTACCAGCTGGCGGGGAGACATTCGTTCAACCGGTCACCTGTCCGACTGAGCAGTGGGAGTTCATTTATCAGCAGGTCGATATCAGTACCGCTTTTCACCTTGTCGTCTAATGATGCCGCCATCCGCCAAGCAAAGACCACCGGAAGGTCGTTCGTGTTACGTTATCAGATTGGAGTTTCAAAACATGTTACCCTCGCATGTTGCTTTTTAGGTGGTGCTTTCTCCCACCATATGATTTGCCCCGTAAGTTTATGTTGCTTGCATGTCGGTCACAACCAAATCTCATCCCATCTCAGCCGAAGAATGTTTATTTTATGTTTGAAACATTCATAACATTGTATCGAAAAGATCGACTTGTTTATCGAAGTAAGGATTGATTTTCCTAGAAGCTCATTTAACTCAATTAGTTCAGCATGGCAAGTATGGGTGTGATTTAGCCTTATTTTTCTCATCGAACATTACGATACGAACGTGATCGGAGTTGCATCTGCCACTTCCTCCCCACGACGAGGTGGCAGCTGAATGTCAAGCAAACGGCAGCAACAAGTAAACAAAATGATCGGTGGGAAAATTCACCCAAAAACCAAACCAATCATAATTTGTCGAACGAGGCATAAACATTGATGTCTCCAACGAGGGTGCTTTACCCGATATATGAACAGCCAGTTCATATGTTTCCCCCTGATTCGTTAATGGCGGGTGGAAAATTGTGTGGGAAAAGGCATTTTTTCCCCCTAGTCCTGATGAACGATGGCGGTGGAAGTTGAGCCTTAATGTCGCCTGATACTTCCGGCCCGGAAGGACAAGTGAATCGGAACAAGGTAATACCAGGGGACGGACTTGTTTCCGTTTGCTGCAACGTGTCATAATGATCCTTTTGAAACAGGAGAGAGAAGAAAATAACTGAAGGAAATTAAGTGATATGTGTAATTAATGATTAAAGTTAAATGTGGGTGAATATTGGAAACGCTATGCCAACATGAATTAAAACGACAGAAAATGAAACTCAGAAATGTCTCAGCGAATGGCCTAAAAATAAATCATGTGAAAATGATTACAGTTCTGAAACAAAATTGAGCTAATACTTTTTTGTCATAGATTTCTTGGAATTGAATAGTCTAGGTCTTTTGTTCAATGTTTTTAAAAATTTATCTTAAAATACGATTCAAATATACTTAACTATGCGTAATTTATTCAATTTCCCGTCTTTCAGAATACTTCCTATTGGTACCAATACATCATCAACCTGTCTGTAAATTGTGTACAATATATTGATCGATTTTCAAGGACACCGATTCTTGGTGCTTGGCTTGCACGTACGGCATCACTGACAGTTCGCATCACCTTGAGCAGTACCTCAATGTCCCGATGGACGGGAATGCTTTCCACCAGTCCCAGACACACCGGGTCGGGCTAAACTGGAGCTCGTAGTACAACGGTTCCGACATGCTTTACCCTATGCCAACACGTATCCCGTGAACACGCGTCTTGCTCATGTAAATAATAAACAAACAATGGACCGTCCACCACCGCACCAGGTATTGATGGTACGGGCAACAAACGATCGCGCGTTCGTCATTCCCCTGGTGACGGGTTTGCCCCACACCCGCACGATCCTCGGTTGCCAATTAGCATTGGCTATGCAAATAATCGGTCCCTCGGCCAACTTAACCTCACGTCCAGCGTTCTACTCGATCCCTATGATTATATGGTCGTCTCCCAATATCTCCAACGCTTCCCGTACGCCAACGCCAAGGTTTTTGTTTCTTCTTTCTCTTCTGCATCGAAGCAAGCGCACCAAGAATGCACCGGCTGCAACACACCAGTCCGATCCGAAGCATCCTTTATCCGCTGGGGCGATCTTTCCCAATCGGTACGGCCGGTGATCGATCTTTATGGATCAATGATCGCACGGGCAGGAAGATCGGCGATCGGCACGACGAACTTGCAACGAGTGCCGCACAAAATTAAGTGGAGAAAAATACCATAAATAGCATCAAGTGCATTGAACGCGAGCGATGCTCGTGGTGCGCCAGAACGGTAATGAGTTATTCGCTTAATGGTCCGAATCGAAATGCACCGGCTATGATGTGGGGTGCGGGGGAAGGTGAAAAGGGGTAGGGTGTTTTCCCCATGGTGATTTCCGCACTCCGCTGGGAAATGATCAACGATGACGAACAATCGATTAATCGAGCCGGGGATGTGCAGTGCGAAACGGTGGATGGCCTGTTTGGCCCTGAACTTGGCAGAAGCGCCCCCTATTGCTTGCCCATATACAGCCCGCGACCGAGAGGTCCAAATTAACATTCTTACCTCCCGTGGGATGGTGTGTGTGTTTTTTTTTCTTGGAGCGACATCGTCTAAACCCCGGTATGATCTATTGGGAGCTAAACGGCACAGTAGTGGAGATCTGTATCCACCAGGAAGTTACCGTGGTGGACGAATTTTTGGAAGAAACAGTCTCATAATATACCACCCCAAAAAAACCCCGATGGTGGATGGTATGCCACCGCGCATCGCGTTTGGAAGATAAATTACTACGTTAATTGATTTCGTGATGACCAAATCTGAGAGAAATGTGCGCCATTAGCGATTGTTGAAGTTCCCTTACCGGGAGCGTCAGCGTGATGGGAAACGGGATGCAGGAAAATCTCATCAGGCCAAACTCCAAATCAGTTTGGAGCACGCGGAACAAGTGAAACCCGCCACTTGACCTCACGAGTATCCCCTGCGTGAGCTCATCGCCGCACCCGGCAAAAACAGAGACATCTCGTTGACCAGCACTATAATTACAGACCATTTTGTTGGGGTCGGGCGCTGGTTACAGGCGACAAACCGGACGGGATCCTATCTGGGACTGCAGTGGTAGAGCCTAAAATTGAAGAAACAACGCTTCCATTGAGTGTGTCTTCACTTTCGTTCAGCTCCGGTAAGACCTTTCACCCGTTTTCCAGTTCGGTTCCAAGCCAAGCCAATCGGTTCATCAAATTTATGAACCCCAAATTATAGTATTTTAGGTTATATTTTTGTCATAAAATGATATCGCGCCATGTTTGGTGACCCAGCGACATTACCCGCGAATTGATGACATGCTGTCGTCGTTCGTCGATGGTGTGCCTTACTTTTGCACTACAGGTATCGAATATCTCGCTCAACATCCCAAGCAGGAAGAAAAAAAACAGACTGACCATACCATCCTGGATACCAGAGGTGGCTTCTACTGGTGTTCACTTGTGCTCCCCCGTACGGTGTGGAATGGTGTGTTTATTTTTCACAGACAATTTATAGAGCAGTTTTTAAACCGTGCGTGCAGGATTCCAGTCGTAAGCAAACATCCTTCCCGCAGCCTATGGCGCCAGACAACAACCTCACACACAACAGCAACAAAAAAAAACACGACCCATAGTCCTGGCTTTAAAGCATCCAGACATGAAGAGCATGAAAATAAGCCCAAAAAATCGTCACCATGTGTGCGCTATTGCTGGGCAAGATCGCAAAGGGGTTCTGGAGCAGGTGAGGCAGAAATTATGAAGCAATCAACTCGATGGGTGTCTTAATGTCTTTCGTGAGAAAATGTGTGATCGTACGGAACGGCGAAACAGGTTGCTTCGTGTAGCGCACCTTACGAGCTGATACTCAGATTGGGGGCTGTTTTCTTGTGCGTGGTGGCTTTTTTTTTATTGATGATGCTGTGCCTCCGAAACGGATCCTCCGGTTCGGCTCGACACAAGCAGGTTTGGGTTATACGCTGATGACGCTTTCGAATTTCGGCGTGATTCTTTTTATCCTGCGCTCACAAAACAACGTGAGAAGTGACAGCAAATAGAGCAGTACATCTGGAGCCATTTCCAAACAGGATGTTTACTGGTTGCAGAGCGGCAAGAAGTCCAAAGGTAAATCAATACGTCTAGGAACAGGTTAGTGTCTTTGGATCCTCTCTAGACCCACGCTGCACAACCGGCGTTTGGATCGCACCAAAATGTCAAGCTCTACCATTGGCAAAGCGGAGAACGCTCGAGGGTTCCGGTGTGCCCAAAATGTCGACCTTCTTTTCCGTGTCCCCTCGAACATGGGTGCACTTTAAATCTAATCAAATGCACCTCCCGAAACGTACTCCCCCCGGGGGGCTACCAGTGCTCTCGCATGCACAGATTGACAGCTTCACCTGGTGGATGGGAGAAACACCTTTGCCTGATGCAAAAGGAAGCTTGTAACGATCGTTCCATCCAGCGGATCTCGCATCCGCAAACAAGGCACGATAGCTGAACATGATTTGTTTAGCGTTTTTATTTTTCGGCCAAACCGACATGTTTGTCGGCAGGCTGTCTGTTTGACATTTGAACTTACGCCCGAGTGCTGTCGGTTCGGATCTCACTTCACCCGTTAATTTGATTACTGACCGCCGCAAGGTGACATTTTCGTTCGCCACGCGGCGCAGCACGCGGTTCGCTCGATCGATCGAGCGTCAACTGTCAACGGGTGCGAAACGCGATTTGGATGAAACTCCAGTTCCATCTGGGTCACGCTCTTTTACTCGCAATCATGATGCCACCGAAGAGTGTCCGGAGATGGTGGTATAACGAGTCTCGCTCGCAAAAAAACGTAAAAAAAACTGATGATCATCAAAGCCGAGATTCTTTGCTGTGTAACGTCCAGGGGTTCGATGTGTTCCGTTGTGTGTTTGTGCTGTGTGGTGCAAATTTAACGCCAGATCTGATTTTGCCTTGCAAAGTCCAAGGTTATGCGTGGGACGCTTTTTGCTCGTGGTTCGCCTCAGTTGGGTGTGGGTGGAAGCCGTTTTCGAAACCGGACCCGGCTCATATACAACCATACAGGCGGGAAACAGGTGTATGAACGATGGACTACAAGCTACTCAGGTGCACAGGGCGTACGGTTGTGGTGGCACAAGAATATCTAGCAAAGCATGCTGCCTATTGAGGAAGCTGGTCACGCATCTCCGTAGACGGCGGTGCGAAATCACTCCATCTTTGTGCGTTCATAAAATAGCAATAGGAAGGCAGCGCGGGTTTTGTTTTCTTCTTCTCCGTAGCAATCACACCTTCGCCCCTAGATACCTGAACGGGCAGATGGATCAGCTTGGACGATCAACCAAGAAGTGCAGAAATCGTTACGAATTGTCCTTTCCAAACTACGTGTCTATTCTAGAGCTTCTCGGCTCCGTACAGAGATCCGTACACCCAAGCCAGTGACGCCTCGAGGCCAAAACAACTTGACTGTGGTTGTCTTCTGCCCGCCAAGACCTTCGAGATGGATTGACCCGTGTGCAAATTAACTCTGCCCGTCGATCTGTCCTGGCTGGCCTTTTTCTTGGTGCTGTCGCCCCAAGGATCGGGTGGAGAGACTGATAGACGTTTCGCAGTCCAAGCAAACCCATCCAACAGTACACCTCCCCAATAACATCTCCCCCATTTCGACGAGTGTCTCGAATCTTGGGCAGATTTGTGCCCAACCCTGTCCAACCATCATGCCATAGTTCACCGAGGTTAACTTTTCGTATCATTCTCCGTCCAAAGAACCGCTCGCAAGATGACAGGAAAACGCGAGCTTTTGTGTGTAAAATGTACGAAGAAAGAAAGCGTCCCGAAGTGCTTGCGCCGGGAAGAATGGTGGTCCACCGACAACATTAGCTTGTGGTTAACGTGTCTGCATTAAATGCAGCTTGCGTTGCTAGGCTTTAAAAAAGTTTGACCTGTCATTCTAAAGACGTGATATTAAGTTTGCTACTCCATCAGATCCGACCTCAAAAATCGCGTACAGTACGTGCGCGTATTTTTGGGACGTGGTTTCCCCCCAAAAAAGCCCAAAAAAATACATCCGGATTTTGGATGTAAGATAAATAGCTCGTTACCACATCTCCATTTCATGCCTCGCCGAATGTCTCAGGTAACTGATTGATCTTGACCTCTTCACGTACGCCCTTCTTCTCTGCAGACTCCGATTCCATCCCTGCGAGATATTGTTCCTGACGGCATTATTAATATAAATTGCCCCAAAGCGTTCACCATTGCTAATAAGCCACTCCACCTGGACGGGTTGCTTGTAATTCCAAGCAATTCCCGATTGTGAATGAATCCATTTCAACAAAAGAAATATAAAGAAAAGCAAATTTAAGTCGGCGGTGTAGAGAGATCAGTGTAAAACGGCACTTTTCGCACTTCCCACAACCGCTATCCATCGAATCTGAGATGACGCCCTCCATTTCGGAAGCGCCTGCCCGGAAGGCATAAACTTTGAACATTGTCCAACCATCCACCATATCAGCATCGGTAGACCAACCACGGCAAAAAGAAACAGCCACACAAACCATTCGGCAACTTTAAAATTGGTTTCATTAAAACGCATTTACAATTCATTTCCACCCAACCAACCAATCATTCTCGCCGGCATCGCCGGCATGATGGGGACCGATTTTTATTTCGCAAAAATCTGTCCCGTACAGCTAACCTTCAACATTTTTTTTGGCGTTGCGCCACAGCAACGCGGTGTGCCGTTTTGCGATATTTTTATCACCATTTACGGGATGCAGTTGCGCAGTTGCGCTTCAAAAAGTGATTTAAATTATGATTAATGTTGGACACGGGATTACCACCACGGATTTTTGAGTTCGTTTTCTTTAGTTCCGGTGAGACATCGAGACATACGGGGTGGACGATCGATGCAGGCATTTTTACTTCTTCTTCTGTTCGGGTCAGCACCATTCGTTTGTCCTCGATTGTAGGTGGAAGAGAAATTCGATCCGACTGGTGGTGAGTGTTTGTCATTTTTTTTTTGTTGTCCACCGCACGCAAACTGGTGGCTTTCGAAATTGAAAGTATTAAGCAAATATTTGGTAACAGGTTTTTATTGTTGTGAGTAGTTGTTTCTTGCTGCACTTCGCTGGTAATGCACTTTCATTCCTTAACGCCTTCAAAAAAGTACAAACGATTTCTTACTCGGACTGTGTTAATGAGGCGTTATTTAAGTTTGGGGTTTTTTTCATTCTTTTAAATAAAAAATGACCAGAAGACGCTGTTATACACAATATATAATTTAATAAACCACAATAATAAAACCACTTCAGAACTGATTTCAAAAGTTGCAATCGAAAAAATCGGTAATAAAACTGTTCCCTTATCCACCACCCGAATGTGCTAACTTCGTCAATAAGCACATGTAACAAGCCATACTGTTGATATTTCATTCCGGCACTCCGTTAAGAACCAATAACAGAACACATTTGACTTTAACGAGCCATAAAACATGCCTGTAACAAAACTTCCCTCGCGCGGTCCGGTGCCGGAAAGGTTGGAAGAAGCCAGAGTGGTGGAATGAAGAAAAAATCAGTGCAGCAACGACTTCAACAATGCAAGAAGGCAGAATTGTGTCGCACACCAACGAACCGCCAGAACGTTGCGATCGAGATGTGGAAGAAGTGCGAAGAGCAAAAAAAAAAAACACCACGACGACAGTGGAGCATTAAATTTATTCCACAATAATATAATTATCACACTCGCATAAATATAAGATAAAACTTAATAAAATATAGGAAAATAACGTATAATCATTTATTTACAGCGTCGCACCGGTGATTCAAGAGTGCGTTCGTGCGCAATCAACATTCGACAGCGCCGGTGTACGTTCGTTCTCGTTCGCGAACCGGGCCACAATTCTTCCAGCCCGGCTTGACGATGTTGTATATTAGTGTGCGTCGACCGTAAGAATGTGCGGGTGCATAAATTAGGCATCTCGCTTTCTTCACCCCCCGCGTGTTTCGTGATCTCGCACCCATCCCTCAACTCATGATCATGTTCCAAACGGCGAACAGCAGCTCGAACCCGGTACAGCAACAACAACAACAACACCAACAACCGAGGTGCGAAATTGAAGATTCATCATGACATTTTGTACCGTGGCCTTTCGACGCCATAAAATTGCAGATTTTTGTCGCAGGCAAAAGGCAAGCGGATCGCTGATCGCTTTATTATAGCACACCCGGTGCACACCGATCGTGCACCTTGGCACCCTTTGGCTGAACATATCAGATCGAACCCGGTTGGAAGGATGCACTCGGTTGTTTCGGTCGTCCTTGCGCCGAGGGGGTTGGAGGGGAGGAAGCCCTGACCGCTGGTGTTGGAAGCCAGCCACCCAAACACCCAACCGTAATTTATGTTCGCTCCATACACGGGGAAGGTCCTTGCCCACGGCCCACTGACGGCTGGACGACTGATAGTGATCACAAATCGCGCTTCCTTGCAACAAAAAAAAAAAACCGGGTGGAAATGCTGGCAACAGGAACAGCGTGTGTAAAGAATAAAGGGTTCGAAACGTAAATGAGATACGACGTACCCGGGGTCAAGCGATGGAAACGGATCGCGAGGATCGCGGGAAAAGATTTAAGTGAAACTGATTATTCACCAGCAGAAGGATGAAGAAGGATGAAATAAAGAGAAAAAAAAACTGTTCAAGCCTGTGCAAAAATGTCCACCACTTGGAAGCAGGTCGGGCACCGTACGGTGACAGGTTTTTCGCTAGATGCCAATCTGGTCACCCCATCGCTAAAGTCAAACGTTCCCGTTATCGTGTCGTAAATTGAGATAAATTTGCAACGATTAACCGCCGAATGGGAGCCCAATTTAGCGTTTTTCCTCCGCAGCGAAAACCCTGCAATTCGTCATCCGGAATCGTTTAGCAGTTCTGTGATGTGGTTTTTTTTGTTGTTGTTGTTGTTTCGCTTTTGTATCTTTTTAAATGATCCTTTAAAGAGTGTATGTCTTATTTAGTTACTTTGTAATTTTTCGGTTCGGTTATGGATGCGTTTCATTACTTCCCAGGGCATGTTTTAATTTTAAAAACTTTCGAACAAATTAATTTTATCGTGCCAGTTAATGGTTGTAACGATTCAATTAAGTTTACTTCTTTTATTTTGTTTTTTAGTTTTTCTGCTGTTTCATTAATTCTTAATTAATTTTATTCAACTCACATTAAATATTTCTTATTTTGTAATCTACTTTTCCATACGGTGTATTTCACCATTAATTAAAGGCCATAAAATTTTTATCACTTAATTAAATTCTTTTCTGCGTTTATCAAAAAACATCTTCCAATGTTCAATGCGCCTCAAAAAATGGATGAAATAATTCGATTAATTTTACACCACAATTCACCATCATCGACTACCCGATCAACATCAACCACGGTGTAAGCTTTCGTTTTCGACGCCCCGTTCGGTGGCCGGTGCGAACAGGTCAACTTTCGATTTCATCATCTGCCATTGCGTCGATTTTTAAGCACAGGACGCACAAACAGGAAGTGGCGCGGTTCACTTTTTGGCCAAGGCCGTCGGCCCGGTACAGCGGTGAACTTTCGCATCGTACGCGTAACCGCGGGTAATAATTGTACGGGTCGATCGATTCGCGGCAAGCTCTTGACCACCAACCACCCGGTTCGGTTGTTGTTCGGTTAAAAATTGAATTATTAAACCCGCTCATTTTCGGGAGTTTCGATTTCATTTTATTTATGCAGATAGCTTTAACATTTGGAGCCCTTCGCCGTACATCTATGTTGCCGTGTGGTTTGTCTGTGGTGCGGTTGAACATGTTTGGCCAAATCGCACCCCCTAAAACTTCGTACTCACTAAACGTTTTAACTGGAGTGGAGAAATAACAACACGCTTCAATTTCACCATGTTTCGTGCTAAAAGCGCTAAATCGCACATCGGCTCACACGCACAAACTCACACAAGCACACACATACACATTCACTCATTCCTTTGTGCATTTTGAATTGGCGTGCAATTTCTTGCGCCACCTTATAGCCTGGGAAAATTCAACACCCAAAAATACAACCCCTGCTTTGCTTTGCTGCTGGTGTTTCTGTACGGTTGCAACCCCTTGCAGGGCAAAGTTTGCGCTTCCGGAAGCAGACGAGAGCAGGTTTTTGCACTTTCGTAAATTACACCCCCCGGGACGAGCAACAAAACCCCCAACAACAACTACAAAAAAAAAAAAAACAGATTGAAAAAAAGGTCGTCGAAGTTTTGCTTGAACGGTTCGTAACGGTTGGAATTCGTTCGATCATAATTACCCTCCCCGGTAAAGGTGATTTGGTGGTAGACACGGGCAGAAGCATTTAAAACGGTTCACCAACAACCAATACCATTCGAAGCATTTTCTGCAGGTTTCATCCATTAACTAACACCTGAGCACAACGCAATCGAATGATTCCGATTATGTAAGGCGCAGCTCCTTGTTTGAGAGGAGGTTCAGATAGCAAAACAGACCCCGAAAAAAAAACACCCGATCCTGAAGCCATGATTGTTATTGACGAAGAAAATTTACCGACAGCGGCCTTAAACCTTATCTGTCACGAAGCAAGTTTATTTGTACTGTTGACGGTTAAATAAACACGTCTAAAATACTGTATCCTTATAATTGCGCTCGACAACTAATTCTTGAACAGTCCATAACAAACGCAGCGAAAGGCAGTAATTTGATCCATCAGCCTCAATTAAACCATGTCCACATGGCAGTAAAACGCATTTCTTTTGCTTAGTAAATTAAGACTCCCGAATTAAAAAGCAACCTTCCAACGATACCTCAACAATTAAGTGGAATAAAATATACCCAAAAAGCTCCCGTTTCGATACGAACAAATCCCCTAGCCCGATCGATGTCGCCTAATTTCTCCAAGCTGGGCTGTTGGTAATCCGACCCGCGACCCATAAACCTAACCATCGAACGAGTTACGCCCAATGTGAATACCGATCGGAGGCGCCCTTGTTTTCAGCAACCAAACATAAAGCACAACTTTCTACCGGCGCGTGTGTCACCTGGTACGGTGTCCCGGTGTTGGGTTGGCACCCACGCACCTGTACTCGCGTTGTCCACGGTGCGCATTACGTTGCCGTCGGATTTTCGAACCGCACGGATCTGCACATTAACCTTTCTAACGCAGGAAGTAAAAGCGGGAAGCAGGAAAACACCGGATGAATATCCCCGGGAACTTTCTTGAGGAATAGGAAGGCATTTCTTGAGGTCTATGGGGAACTGTTTTCACCAACTCGAGGGGGGAGGGTAATGTAAGAGCATACTTTTGGAGCGGTACTGGAGCGTGTTAATCAAAATATCATAAATCATGCTTGCGGGTAGCTTGCCTACTCCCATTCCGCAATTTCCCCGGGAACTGCGGTAGAAAAGTTGTGTAGGTGAGCGTCTGGTGGAGTTCAACTTCATATTCGGGGTGCAGGTACTCCCGCACGGTCTGGGTTTCGTCTAGAAGCGCACAATTGTCTGGTTCGCGTGCGCCTTCTTGGTAAGTTAATTAACAAGCTTCCCGTGCTTCCCGTGTGGAAAATCTCCCCGCTGTCAGTGTCTGACGAGCGTGTGGGGATGTCGACCCACCTGCTTTCACGTACGTAGCAGGGTGATAGAATTGCCATACCCATCACTCGAGCTCCATCCCCGGTGGCGACAGTTTGGAATTGAGGAGGAAAAAAAACGGTGATAAAAGTGCACAACTTCACAGTCGTAACATAAGCTAACTTCCGGTACACGTCTACTCCAGTGTAGGTGCATCGAAATTTGATTTCATAAATTCTCTATCTTCGTCACTAAAGCATGGTGACAATCAACGTTTAGAAATACAGATAAGCTGCCACAGAAATATTGAGCTGCGGGGATACATAAACGTTTTCGAGGGGGTTTTTCGTATACGGGTGCAGCAATGGCTGGTGCATCAGTTCCACCTGTCCACCTTGTGGAAGGAAGTCAGTGGGTAAACACACGGCAGCTGATGTCGTATCTTCCCCTCAGCGTGGTCTTCTCCTCTTCAGAAAGTTACAAACAAACACAGTGCAGGAAAGCTGCTGGTACACGGTAAGCATACATTTCTGCATCCGCACCCAGATGCAAACGAGGCGTACTTTAATCAATTTCCTGTCTTCTCCAGACCTTCTCCCGTTCCGGGTTTCAATACTCCCCCTTCCCACCGGTAAACAGAAAGATAAAACTGATTTAACACCTACTCAACCACAGACCTGTTAAGATCGTTATTAAGGAAAGTCTCGAAACGATCGGTGTGTCAGGTTGGTGCAGGATTTCGATCTGCCCCTGGAAGGTGAAGCGTTCAATGAAAGCAGCATAATGATCATGAACGTGGCGCATTCGTATGATGAGATCCCTGCAAGCGATTTGAGGCAGACGTTTAACAATGGATTGATGCGAACTGAAGATGGGACCGGTACGTGGGCCGCCTGATCGGAGATATTGTGGTTAAAGGGTTCATCCACCTTATGGTTTGTGCATTAAGGGGGAAGTAAAAAAGAAAATCCAATTGGGGTTTAATTATTTGAAAAGAAAAAAACCTCGTTCTACTTGATGCTTGATGAAAGGAATCGGACTCGTTCTTTTGCAACGGCAAAAGGAAAATCATCCCACTCCATATTGTCATTTCACATATTGACCTAGATTGACATGATCTGCAAGGGTGAGTCAATTGTGAAAGTCTTCTCACGTGATACGCCGTGATGTGGGACTAATTAATCAAACTCGGAAACTGACTGTTGATGGCAGATTATTGCACTATGATGAGTTATCTACTGCTTTACGATCTTAATTAAAGTCCTATTAAAGACTTATTAAAGCTTTTGATCAATGTGTGATGAACTTTATAAAACGATTAAAATCCCTTTTTTATATATACTACAATCAAATCAAACTATGGAAGTATTTTATGTTTCCAAAGCCACACCTTTTGCACATGCAGTTGAATGCAATGATAGGCGTTAAAGGATCCTACTCTATCACCGAAAGAAACATACAGTCGTGTAGAGATGCTGAGGATGAACAAAATGGGCGAAAATGGTGAGTGATAAATGAAGATAATCGAATTCGGGTGGGCGTTAAGCGGTATGCTTCATTTGCAAAATAACAAGCCGTAATGATGCCGCCGAGGATGCGTTTTTATTAGATAGCGGAAAAAAGGGTGCGATAAACATGCATTACTGCTTATTACGATGATGATGATAGATAAGCACAGAAGAAGGTATACGATCGAGGGTAAATGGATGTTTATTGAGGGGTTGATAACTGTTTGAATATCGAATGAGTTGTTGTTCAAGGAAAAGAGTCTTTTTTTATTTATTTCGATTTATTGGAAAAATATTTAACATTGATTATTGGAGTGATTTTGTTTAACGATTTTTGTGATAAAAATAATTACTTTTAAAGAAACAGTGCCCAATGATTTCACTACCTATAGGGCAATTTCTTCAAAATCAAAGTCAAGTGTAGGATATAAAACAAGTGAAATAGATCCAGTGTGTAGGATCGAAAAACTCAATACCAGCATCCGTTTTTTTCCATCTCTTTTCTCATCACCCACTTTCTTGCATTACGAACCAAACACAATGGAAGGTGAATTCATGCAAATGTGAAACTCCCGTGTGACTAATTCTCAGCCGCCAGACATTAAACTACCGGGCTTCCTAATGTTTATTCAAATGCAAAACATGTGTGTGAGTTGTGTCTCGACGCTTGCCTATCGCTAGTCGCGTATGCAAAGATCTCGTCTTACTTCAATTACAGCGATCGTACAACACTCCTTTGCCCTTCGGTGCATGTGTTGAAACCCCGTCCATTACTGTGTACGGATGGATGTAGAAGTGTACACCATTTGAACATTTGTAAACAATAAACAAATCTATCATATTCTCTCAACTACCACCAGTGCCGTTTTCCACCGGTAGCATCGACAACATCCCCCAGGTTCTGCAAATGGCGTCGATGAGGACAAACGGAAACTGTGTCTGTCTCGGCCTGTCGTCCATTGTTGACCGCTTCCATTTGCTGCGAAGAATGAGAAAGTGCAACTGCAACTGTTTTTCCCTGGTTTGCCGGCCTGGCCCCTGGCGCCACCACTGGACGCTCACCGTGCAAAAACCATAAACAACCGACTCGCCCGGTCCTTGTGAATGAGGTTGTGGGTGCACCTGCCGCTCCAGTATGTTCGGTGCAATGTTTCAATGGTGACAAAGCTACAGTGCAACATACACAGTACGATACGTACTGCAACCGGTGCAACGCTCGTCCGGGGGCTGTGAGGGTTTTGGGGGGTGATCCAATTTTTGCACAACAATCACCCCACCGTGGGCTAGCTGGGAGTAGATTAAGAGCACCATGGAAGTGAATGGGCTGGGTGGAAAAATCCCTTTTTGGGAAAAAGACCATTTTGCGATGACGGCAGAATTTAATATTTCGCTCTCGCCCCGGGAAGGGGTTCGACAGCACACAGCAAACATAATCATCCATTCAATGCTATCGACGACGGCAATTAAAAGCGAAGAAAAGTTTAAGGACAACCGTTACGTTGCAGGAAGCCGACATTTGCTTTTAATGTTTGTTTTATCAGGAAAAGGAGGGCGAGACAGACAGGGAGGTAGAGAGTCTTTCAGGGTGAAAATAAAAATGTTTATTTTATTTTTAAAGCAAAATAATGAAACTTAACGAATCAAGTGTCAATTTGAAACAGTTTTGTCATGATTTTTTTTATAAAACAGGAACTAATAAAACTCAGCAGCTGTGTTAATATTGTTAATAAAGTACAACGATCTTTATCCTGAAAGTGCAATAATTCGGTTGATCGATTTCAACATCGAAAATGTAACGATCGTACCTACCCCTAATTCCTCTGCTAATGCGTATTTCCCTGTATTGCATTACGTGACACTTTTCCAACGCGAAAACATGGTGCCCCACCTGCGGGAAGCGGAACGCGCTCGCCCATAGTCGGCATAGTTGAAAGCCCTGTCGATGTTGTCGACAAACGACGTTGCGTCGGTTTCGGTCGGCACGATAGAGGCATAAAACAAACAGCTTCAATCCATTGCTAACCCACCGATCGTACTCCTTCTCACCCCCACCCCAATTGCATTACACCTTCATGTTATTAATTTTCTCCTGTGAGTGAGTTTCCCATGTTGGTTTGTGTGGTTTTTTTTTCTGTTTGAGATCCTGACACACTCATACACAGCAACACAGCTCGTCATCTCGTAAATCCTTTTGCAGTTGCACACCCCCTTCCCCCCAAAACTCACCCCTTCTTGTCAGTGTGTTCTCTAGAAGAGTGAACTGAGCCTCATTTCTGCACGCAACGCTTCTAAACAGCATGTGGGGTCCGCATAAATTGTTTAATTTGATATTAATTATTTCATTTATTCACTCACTTGCGGTACACAGACGAGGCAAAGCAGTGGTGTAGATTGGGGGTGAGGGTGTCGCCATTGCCTTTGCTTTTAAGCCGACACACCCGCGAGAGTTCGTCCATTTCGAACGCACACAGACCGCAAGGTTTATGTCGTTTGCCTTCTTTTTTTTCGTTGTTGTCTACCTCATATCCACAAAAATGATTTTGTTTTTTTTTTAATTGTGTTCGTGATCGTAAATTACAAATTATGAATATCAAACCATGTGCGCTCCTTGGCGGTGTAGCATGTATGCGAGGCGGTACGACCACCCACCCGACCAAAGTGGCCACGGTCAAGACGAAACCTGCTGGAACTGAACCGGTGCCGAATGGTGTGCTCATGCAATGAAATCGCCCAAACCGTCCCAAGTTGGACCGTCGTGGAAGAAATGATGAATGGGAGAGCGCGTTTCGGACAAGAAGATTTAAAGAAAAAAGCGAGACACACACTCGGAACTTGGGGTGGGGGAAAAAAGGAAGAAAAATCTAAAGCTCTTCTTTTTATCCAAACGGCCGGTGGGATGCGTTGGCGCAAAACATCAGTTCCGTTTCCGCAGCATCATCCCAGTTTATGGCAAACGGAAAGGATAAGAGGATGGAAGGTGAAGGGACGATCGTATTGCAGGGGTGTCTGAGTTAAAAATTAAGTATTTAACATATTTCCATAATTAAGTTATGTGAAGTACAAGTGACCATAACTGAATAGTCTTAAAAAACGTTCCACGGATAAGTGCGAATCGAAATTGCCTCACTATAACATTAGCATAGAAAGTGGAAAACCCCTGTACGGCCGTCAAGCCTTTTTGCCGTTCTTACTCATTTCGGCACATTAGCACTGAAGCCGCGTTGCGTTTTCGCCAACTTACGCTGCACCTATTAGTGTCACGTACGTGAAGGGTAGCGAATAAATAATGCAACTATCATCCTTCACTAGCGTACCCGGCGCTGATAGTGCAACCTGCGCCCGGCAATAAATCGGCGCCCGATGGCGGTGAAATTAATTATTTGAAGCTGATGATTGGTTCGAGCGCATCAAGCACGGCGTAGCACCGACACGCAATTGCATGTGAGCACGCGCGTGCGCGTTGCGTTTAGGAAAAAGCTCGAGATGGTTAATGGTTAGTAGAAGAGCAGTAGTATTTATGATATCTTTCGGCTAAGCCGATGTTATGCTAGCATGCTTACAAGCGCACCGGTTGTAGATCGCACGCCAAATGCCTTCGGTCCCTTTAAGGACGCTCCTGGACGGCGTTGCCTCGTTCCTTGCTTTACGTCTCTAATCGCTTCACCCGCCTCTGCTGAATAGGTACCGGATAGAATGGAAGTTAATTTATGGTGCATTAAAAGTAATGCATGATTTATGGTGACAATTTTCCCTATCACAAACGCTGGTCACTTTGAAGCGATGCGAGTAAAAGCACGGCCCGCTTTATCATTGGGTGCGCTTTGGTACTTTCTTTGAAACCGTTGAATTTTGAAGGCTAGCAAGTAGATGGTAATTAAATAGAGAGCATTTTTTTGCGCTACGATCTGTCTTGTTGATACTGAATAGATCACGCAGTAGTTCTGTGACACTTCTGTGTGCAGTTACAAGCAAAAGCAGGTAATAACGGGTAGGAATATGATCTCTTTCAGCTAATAACCAGTGCTAAATCTTGATTGTTACCAAGCCAGAAACCAACCACAAACATGCTGATTCT
Source organism: Anopheles funestus (assembly GCF_943734845.2). Lineage (NCBI taxonomy): Eukaryota > Metazoa > Arthropoda > Insecta > Diptera > Culicidae > Anopheles > Anopheles funestus. Next base: position 87,296,519 of record NC_064598.1, on the reverse strand, counting down.
GCCAGGTTCTTAAGCGATATCACTCCCGCATACCTGTGCGTGATAAATTGTGAACTAATCTGATGTACGCAAGGGTTTTTCGCTAGGCTAGATCCAATGCTAGAAGGATCCTCTTCGAGATGCTGGGGACAGGGTGTGGTCGTGTTGGATGCAGCTCTAATTAATTTGCTCTCGACGGGGCGATGATATCGGGCCGACATGATTGATGAACATACGATGGCGGTAGACTTACGTTGGAAAGAAAATATTCTTCATGAGAGATTGAGATTAAATTATGCAACGAAAGGGCCGATTACGATCGACCGTACGATGGGTATCAGCTTACTCTGGTCGTGTCGATTTGCCGAGGAAGATATTAGTGCGTGCAAATGGAAGTTTGTTGTGAGATGGGATTTAAAATGATATAAGACGAATTATCTTTTTTTTATTATTTATGTTTTGATTATTTTTTTTACTTTTTCTTACAGATGTACCTGTCTTGGAAATAATCACCTGTAAGTATACAATCAATTCATTACAATTCTTATAATTTCCCTTGAAAGTAGTCAGAATCGTTTCTTGTTAAACTTTGAAAATGGTATTCTACTTCATTGTCATGTTCGAAAATTGTTGTTAAGTTGTTGGAAAATTTCAAAAAAATTGTTCTAAAATTACATTATTAAGTATTGTTATGCTATTTATCTATCGCGTGAGCTTATCAAAATAATGACTTACGTTCAAAGGAAAAGGGCGAGAACGGAAGAATAAAAGTTTTCAGTTGTACAATAAGCCTAACATGGATGAAAGGATGCGACTTGCAATAAAAGCACCCTATTTGATTGCATATTTCCAAGCGCAATGAGCTTAATACACCATCGGCACAAGCTCTGGGAGTAAAAAAAATACATTTTTTAAAATAAGCGATCATTCAAATATTGTGAAACTTTGGAAAGGGGATTGGGGAATTAGTCAAACTTGTACGTAAATAATAGAGGGGTGATGCTTCCAGCGATAGGTTTTGTTACGATAGGGAGGGATGGGGTCAAAAATCCCTAAGCCATACATATAAAATATGGTCCACAATATCCAGCTTTAGGATGACTCTAGTCTAGCACAATGGTTGATCTTTATTAAGCATAATAACATTAATCAACTACTGATACAGTAATACTCTCCTCTCTCCTCTTGGCTTTAACGACCTTGCAGGTCACGCCGGCCATTTCTGGCTTACTAGACTTATTTTACCACGTAGCCGGATAGTCAGTCCTTGCTAGACGGTCCGAATGGGATTTGAACCCGGTCCTGCCGTGTGGACCGGCGACGTTTATCAAATACACCACCTCCTATTTTCCTATTTCTCTTATTCACCTATTACTCTCCTATTTTCCTTAAATTGAACAATTATCCATACAAACTTGCTACCCGTTCAGTGTTCTACAAAATCAATACTGGAACTAATCTTCAAATGGAACGTGTGTCCTACTTTGTCGCATGAAATAAAATTAACGTCACTCTACCCGATCTGACCTCAGGCGAAAATTTGCCAGCGAAATCGATCCAGAACGTGTTACCTAAGGCAGATTCTGACCATCTGTGTGTGTGTGGCCGGTTTTCACTGAAACTTTTGACCACCCCGGTTAAATATGCTCCACATCGATGGCTGACGTTAGATGCCAGCTGCCAATATGGGAAGGACCGCAACGCAGTGGCCCCAAAACTCGAACCACCACCGTCACCATGTCGAATCTATTGGAAAATGATTGCGTTTTATGGAGTTGAATCATAACTCACAGCCGTTGTGTGCATGTGAGTGCGCCGGTGTGTACATAAAGCTAGGTAAACACAACGACGCCAAACAGGAATCAATGTCGAGCTTGCCGAACTACTCGCTATGGGTCCTGCGAGCTTTGATCGACTAGAAAACCCCTCGTTCACCGATCAGTACGCAACTTGTCGAGAAGGTTGCCACCTTAACAGGGCCCCAGTTGGCCATGTGGCTGTGTCGGGTGCGTTGGAACGGGAAAAAAAGACTTCCCCCGCTGGTTAAAGGGGGGTGTTGCGGGCGCCATATGCGACCACCCGGTACGGTATGTTTTACATCCGATCGAATTGTGAGCATAAATTTCAAAGTCAATTTCAAATTGTACCAGATTTTCTGGGACGCAAAGTGTTAAGGAGGGCGGAACCGAATCAAATCACTCGATTGCATGTGCATACACCATTGTGAACATATGTAAAAGTGGTACGCGCAGGCGATTGATTTCCGCTTGTGGCAGAGAGAAATTTGATACCTTGTGCGCACCGTACATTTGGTCTTCCAGCGGAGGAATCACAACTTGTCTCCCGGTGCGGCACGAACGGTGGTGACGTGTTACGCTTTCCAGTGCAGCACGATTGATCGAACAATAAGTTCCATTTCTGCGTCGTAAAATTGCAACATGCCTGCACAGGAAAAAGACACACACAACACAGCTCCACGATCGAAGAGAAATCGAACCGGGATCCGAACTCCACTAATCAAGTCTCCAGAGGACCAATTTAGAAATTAAACGGACTATAATGAAGCTATTTTCAGCAAATTTAATTTGATCTCCTTGCAACGGGAAACCATGATGCTGTTTTGTCGATGAAGCGAGTTTGAAATGAAGTGAAGGAGACAGCTAGGAGACAGATATCTCTCTTCCAAGCGAGAACAAGCCCAACTGGTGTGCATGGCGCAGCATGTACACTGCACTCCCACAACACTGTCTAGCTTGTCTAGCTCCAAGTGGTTCCAACCGTCCCGAGATGGCAAACTAGAGGCTTCACTGTCAAAGTCGACGAGGCGCCTGATCGTGTTCCGTGGCGAAGGTAACCATCGCGTGGTTGTTGGAGAATTTCCAACGCGTTACGCGTCTGCACGTCGTGGACTTTCTCGAACTTCGGGCGAGATCCTCCCGCACAAACACACACACACACACACACACACACACACGCACCCTCACAATCCTGTGACGGCCGGTGCAATGTGGCGGTAATAAATTCACATTTCTTCAATTATATTTCTTCGGACGGAGTAAATCATTTCCGACAGATCTGTGTCTGGGGGATTCGCCCGCCGGTACGGATATCGTTTCAGTTTCGGTACATTGATTTGCCTTGCCATCGGTGCTCTCGAGGGAGCAGAGTAAGCGACGATGCTAAGGCGGGAGGGTCGTTGGGAAAATGGTTTCCATCCGATCGGAGCATGTAAAGTAAACAAGTTGTTTCTTATCGGTAGCAGATGCGGCGTGAATGAGTTGTTTTTCGATGGAGTGATATTTGTTGTATATTTTCTACATTTTCGTGTCTTGCGTTCAAGAACAATTTACTACCAGGATCAATTGTATTGGCTTTCGAAACTTTCAGGAATTATTTTTCAGGAAACTCCGATCTTGACTGAGAATTAAAAACGATGCTACAATTTGTTTAATAATCACTTTATTAAAAGTTTCAGTAGATTAACTTTTACTGGCTTACAAGCTTATCTAATATTTAAACGATTTTCGATCAGTCGAACATAATTAGAACACAAGTAAAATCTATCATTTCTTCAGCGGAATGTTCATTCACAAATCAACACAAAGCACACCATGGATAAGCAAGTAAACAATAAATCATTATCAGTGCCTAGCAAATTGCTAGAACGACTCTAGGAAAGCCCCCATCGATCGGGCAAAGTAGAAATTAGTGGCGTTTAAATTACCCTTCCAGCTGACAGGTATTATTCTATTAGTCGATGATGAATAAATGTGTCCCTTGCAGCCGGAAAGTAATCGCTATTCGGCCCGATAGCACCAATATCAAGCGTTTGCACCAGCGGCAATAAACATTATCTTTACCAACATTCTCACCTCCGGCCGGCAGGCCCAACAGGAGCCCTACGGACAACCTGACCTGGGACTGCTCGGTCACACCTCAAACAGGATTACTTTCAATTAAGATCCACTTTTTCCCTAACCGCACCGTATACCCCACTTGCCTGGTCCGGCACGTATGCTAGCAATTCCTTCTCTCATGCGCGTGCCTCTGTATCGTGGCTCGCTGGAAGGAGCGGTGGCGCCGATTTTCAACCGCAGCCTGTTCCTTTACGATCGGAAAATGCGATTATGTCGGCTTTCGGTGATGATCGTCGTCTACCGTCGTTTGATTGCTGCAGGAGGTACTGGAAATTTAGTTATATTTCTGTCAACTTGCCGCAACGGAACGTCGCTTAAGGCCGCACACTCTCTTCCGCTCGCACACAAGTCTCGTTCGAGTGCAGGATTTCTTAATTAACGACAAGCACTCCGCGCACCCAGATTGGTGCAGCCTTCGTCGTCGCAGCCACCGGGCGGAAGATGGTTTCGTCGATGGGCGAAACGGCACCGTTGAACAGTTGCATCCAATCACTTGTACGACTTGCCTTTTTTCCAGTGCGGAGTTGCGGTGCCTGAAATCTCTTCCAAGCGCGGGATCGGAATGAGGCAAAAACCCGGAACCCGGAATCGGCATCATCTTCGAAGTGGTCTTGCAGGGTGTGCCCTCCTTCGGGAGGCATAAATATGACAGAGCAATACACTAGCGGCGTACGAAAATAGCTACAACCACTTGTACTTGGGTTCAGGTTGTAAAGGAGCGCGGGACGATACCGGAGGATAGGCGACTAGCGATAGGACATAAGAGGTCGTCCATATGTCGGCGGTGAAGATGCACTTTGTAGGCATAAAGGACTGTGGCGCATGTGCAGCGAGGCGAAGACAAACATATGGTGCTAGGGGTTCCGAAAGCCGTGCGTGTCTACCAGCTCAGAACCATCAGGAAAGATCGTTAAAAGCGATGGAACGCTTTTGTGGCAAGAAAGGATCTACAAGGATCCCCGTGTCTGCAAGTGAGTGAAGGTGAAGATTAATTACGAAACGTACTGCCTAGTGCTGGGATGTGTTGCGCTGAACGATTGTGATGGATGAAGATCGTTCCAGAGCGGGAAGTGTTCGAACCTTATGGTTCTTTTAAAGTGCCACGCGCTACGCGAGTCCTTGCTTTAATGCGTTTGCGTGAGTATTTTTAGACGTCCGCAATATCTTCCGGTACCTTACTCCTACCGATACGCCACACACGCCATATTGTTGGTACTTGTGAACGTGAGGGATATCGTTGTAGGCGCAGCTAACTGGAGCAACGGTTTCGTGACGAATCGGGTCCAACACCCGCACACGCACCATCTGACGCTCTGGACGGGGCTGATTGTTTGGTTGATCCTTACCTGCACAGCGATCGCCCAGGATCAATCTTCTGCAGATCACTGTACAGAAATTTCCACTAATTGACGTTTCGGGATCGGACGGTTTCGAACAAGCTTTGGGTTGATTTTTATTAACGAATCCCAAATTCCTGCTCACTTATTGGTCCGTCAATCAGCAAATGTTTCCAGCCCGCCTGACACGTGCGGTCGCTTGTTTTCCGACCAAAAACGGTAAGAAGTTTTTCTTTTCCTCGTGCAACTAGGGTGGGACGCGTTTTGGGGGCGCACCAGGCCGTGAATGGAATTCAATGCAAATTTATGCGCATTAATTTGTGATGTGACGTGGCGTGTGGTGCCGTCCATGTGGTGACGACTCCTCTGCAATCGACCTGATACAAACCTGCGTCCAGTGCGTCAGGTTTTGACTTTGGTGAAGTCGTCCGTCCAATTTTCTCCGGGCACGCTCCCGCAACATATCGTACCGGTTGGATGGACAAGCAATGGTTTTCTTGAACGGGGAGGTAAAGACTGGTTGAAAATTATGCAATTAATAGCCGTACCACATTATCATACCCGACAAACAAACCCTGTACACCCTTACCGGGGACGCAACTGGTGTCCTGAATGTTGTCTAACGACGATAATTTAGGGAAAAGGCTAGAACTCCCCACAACTCGCCACTGCAACCCTTATCGAGTTTTGGATGCGCATCCTTGACTGGGGTCTTCCCTGTCTGTATTCCGCTTTCTCGTTTCCTTTTTTTATTACCCCTGGGGAGTTCAATTTTAAGGCACGGACATTATTATGCATCATATAGCTCACCGTGCGCAAGGATAATGTAATGCGGGTACAGGGAACGGATGGATGCGCTGGCTGCTATCGCGCCTCGTCATCACCGATGATGTGCCGTACAGGGACGATACAGGCACGTACGGCACCGTACCATATGGAACGCGTCCTGCACGACTGACAGACCGGAACTGTGGCATGTGGCACTTACGTTCCGAGGATGCGGAAGTACCAACACACTGCACTGGAGCATACTGGTCAGGATGGGCACTTCTACAGTAGGATGGGTTCTCGGTCAAGCGCATAGTGCACGGGGGCGTAACCGGCTGGGCATGAAATAGTGCAGCGTCATTAGGGCAGACGGGTGTTGGACGTTGACTTCTGGCACGTGACCGTTAATGGCGCTCGTGACCGTATGGAACGAGGGGCAAGTACGGTACGGCTGGACAGTGCAGAAACACTTGAGGAAGATAACAAGTGAGACTCGGGCATGAGGTGTCCGGTGTCTAGAAGGTTAGAATATAACGGACAAAAAAAAACTCGGCGTTGCAACCAGCAGAGTTTGTTCCGCCGGAATAGGTCCGGATAATAGGAAGCGGGCTTTCGTCGGAATGGTTTGTTTGAGTGGCTTGTTTTTATCTTGAAACGTCGGTAATGAGGCAATGTGTTACATTCAGTTTTGAAAAAAAAACCTTAACTTAAGCATTATTTGGAGAGATTCAAGAACTCTTCGGTATAGCTAACTTTTTCAGCTGGCATTTTTACACAAATAAGGATATTCCTACTGATCAAGGTTAATAAAGTTTTTCATTGTTTATATAAAAACTTACATCAAAAGTTCAAATGGATCTCAAAAAATAGAATAACCAAGGCAAAATAAATCAATTTTTCTTCTATTATTTAACGACCACCCAAACTTTGGGCTCTATCGTTGATGTTTATTATGCTAGAAGACTATTGAGTTTCGATTCTAACCACATTGAAGCAACACACTTGCACATTCTTAAATAATCCAATCAAATCAAACTTCAACGCTCTTTCTAATCGACGCAAGATGAGTTTCTTCTCATCCTTGAAGTGAGCTGTTCCGTAACCACTTCACGCTGAAGGTGTTTGCGAGGGGGGGGGATTCCACTACTTCGCACTTGATTTAAACTAATGACCCTCCAACCACCCACGTGATTTGCCTCATTGTTGCAAATGAACCCCATCCACATCCGATCGATCCAATCGATCTCAGCTGCTACCCCGTCCCATCCAAAAACCACGCCAAAGACCACACGCAAAACGTATGCCTAACATTGTTGCGAACGCAGGAGATTGCGTGAATCGGTTTGTGGGAGAGATCGCGCGTCAAAGCACACAGCTGCGTGTGCGATATTTGAGATCAATCTTTACGTCTTACGTTTTACCATCCAGCTGCTCACGCGCTTGTACGCCGCTTGTCTGTATGCGAGTGAAAATACAATTAACAAAACCAAACTTCAAACTTTTCGATGGAAATCAACCGAGAACGCAAGGCGTCAGATAATGGGCGCATAAATCAAACCGAAATCGTACGCACGCGGGGCACACGTTTTTTTTCGAGTGGATGTTGTTTTTAACTATTCACCCTTCACTTGTTGGCCACCTTCCTGGCCGATCATCGCGCGCCCATATCTCGTTTCCACCTTGCCCGTGTACATTATCGGACAACCTTGTCTAGGCATCCCGAGGGAAGGAACAGGTTTGTGATACGCAATCAGGTACTGTGGCCCCTTTTTTTGGGGAGGGAGGCGGTTGCGAAGACTGCCAGGGTTGAGGTGATTGAGCCAGATTGAGCCATTTGTTTGGTTGCGTCGTAATCAACGCAATAAGTACCGTGGGAGGGATATCGGTGTGTACTACCATCCCTACTCCTTTCTCAAACAAACACTTTCCCGAACGCGCGAAAATCAATAAATGAAGCCTAAATAGTTCATCATAAATCATGCCTAATCAAAGCAGACAATCTATTTTTCGAACCACAAATCTTTGTTCCCTTTCAGCTTACAGGTGAGTTTCACCCACATTTTGCCACCCGAACCACGATGGGGTCCAGCAACCTGGACTTGGGTGAAAATTAAATCGTTCGCCTCGAGGTCGCAATGCGAACTGATCAGATTAGGTGCGAAAGGGAGACCCGGGCCCAAGCGCGCCGGGACCTTGCTCGCGATAATCAACGGACACTTTCCAAAAAACTACAGAAGCCCCCGGTGGAAAATGCGCACAACCTGTCGTTGCCGGTGGTCGTTAACGTTCCGTTGGACCATTTCACTTGATTCCACTGCGCGCTCTTGATCTTGATCGGGCCAACCCGAGCGGAGGCGCTAAAAAGGAAAAACGACTGCCTTCGGGGCAGTACGATCTACAAAGCAGTGAAAAGCAAATAGATTGTTTTTATTTGTCAACCTGTAGGATGGTTGGTAGGTTTGAAAAATTAAAGTCGGTTCCTGTTTTTACGACAATCAGTCACGCCAACGGGTTCATTTCAATGCAACAGTCTTGCTCGTAGAGGTTTCCTTACAGCAGAGCAAACGATCGAAATAAATAAAACTATTTCTATCTGATCAATAAAAACTTCACACAATCCGGAGCTAATGATCTGGTGGAAAGGGTTTAGTCTTTGCGTGATATCTTCCTTTGTTAATAAAACTTTTTTGTTTCCTAAATATGCGTTCAAATCTTAATGAGCAAATCACAAACACGTTCACTTTTTGTTGCGAAAATACATGTAAGAGTCCTAATTAATGTGTTGCAAACGAGGCAATATTTCCGTATTGTCCTTAATAAACATGAATTGTTACCTTACATGTCAAAAACTATTTTGACAAAAATGAAAACCTTTTTTTTTGTAAGAAATATTTAATTCCAATATATTACACGCGCCAACAAAACCTCTCCGTACACCAGTATCGATCAATTCCAATCACGAATCATTTTACCGCCCAGGGCGTGAAAGTTCACACTAGTTCGACTATTCCGTATGTTCAATGGCGGTTCAGCATGGCCTCGCTGCCGAAGGCAGTCATATAAAATTCAGACAAAGTATTTCTAGCATTCGAACGAAAACATTCCTAGCTGTAAAATCTCCTGTACGATGGTGTACGTGCTGAAGGATCGGATAATAAATCTAGTTCGAAGCTTAGAAGAAAAAAACTAATAATATTACAGTTGCGCACAACGAACTCTTGTCGCACCGCGAACGCAAGGTGTCACACGTGCACGACACCCTCGGGGGTAGTTTGATGTTTGTTGGAAGCGTTGCGTTCCCATCTAGCGTTATCTTCCACGTGCCTAAAGGTTTCCGTTGTTTCGGTTTGGGTTTTTGGGTGCAGTTGTGCTTCCGCTTATGATGTAGTGGCATATGGAGTGGTCCCAATGTCACTGAACCTACCCTGAGCAGAGGCACTTCGTCCACACGAAGCCCTTAGCGAGTGCAAGAAACACATTGCATTTATGTGATGCATCTTAAGCCGTCGAATCGTCATATTCCTAGTAAGCACAGTACCTTAGAAGAGCTTAGGAAGATACACAGACCCGAACACAAAACAAAACTATAACATATTCATCTTGAACCCACCGAAAAGATACGCTTCATATCACTCCTCACCAGCGAACACGAATGCCAAAGCAGAAAAAGGAAACAGGTGACGGATTTCGGGCGTTTTGCCCGATGCCAAGGACCTCGCACATAGGCTGGTGGTGGTACACGGCACATACCGGAACTCGAGGATCTCGACGGGTGTCATATGGAAGCGGTATGCACATGTGCATTACTCGACCATGATGCCTCGCTCGGGCCCGTACAGTCCTTTCTCGTGCCGCCTGACTGGCGACCCTTCGTCACAGGACCTGCGCATACACACGCGAACGCAAACAAGGCACGCCGTTCCGAGCGAGTGCCTCTACTCGGTAGTGATGGAGCGGGTTGCAAGAGTCCTGAAGGTGTAGTAGCCTTTTTCCCCCCCACAACATGGTGATGCTTATCAGTGCGGTGTGTGGAGTTCTGGGCATTTGTTGCACGGTTAGCTGCACCGGCTGATGAGGGCGCGTGGCGTCGGTTGATTTTTTTTGTATCTATTTTTGTACTGAATTCTGTAGTAAGGAGCAGTGATGCAAAGCAATGTACTGTTGCTGGTGGTGGTTTGAATTTGTGCACGAGTCAAAAAAGGGTGTAAAAGTATTTTAGCCTTTCGGATGTCCGGTGTTCTGTAAAAAAGTGATGTTAGTGCTATAAAATTGCTTCCGGAGCTAATTTGATAAGTTAATGCATTGATGATGGTGCCTTATTCAGGAAATGGTAAACATTCCATAAGAGAAAAATATGTTATTTAATATTGAGCTATATTTAGATGAAAACTTAACTTACAAAAATTAGAACAACTTGGACGCAATGACAATTAATCTCTGGACAAGATAGAATATACGACCCATCTTTATGGAAAAGAAATTTACATCGTCTATTGCTTCAGGGCATATAAAATTTACTTCACTACAGCCACCACAATACGTACGAAACTAAATAATTGATTCACATTCTTAGCCAAGAACCATTCGCTGGAAATTCTTCAAACTCCCGAGCATTATCATCCCTTGTAACTCCCGCATAACGGTTTGTACCTGCCTTGCCGACCGGTGTTATCCAGTACGATAACCCTCAAAACCGAAGGTATCTCGTTATGACCATCACCGTGGGGCATCCAAACATTCGTTCCATTGCCAGAGATAAATCGCTTCAATTGCTACAAAAGAACTTCAAACTCATGGCACCCCCACGGCACGTCCGAACTGGAGCTTCCCGGTGCACAGAAATCCCCTCGGCAAGACTGGTGTACGCAAAGCAGGAGGACGAAAACAGAAGAAGGGAGAACATTCAAATCATTGCGCCTCGAGTCTACCAAATTTGATCCAAAACGCGCGATCTTCACGTACCACGGCCGCATGTACGCGTTCGAAACGTGGCGTTCACGATCGGCGAAGATCTTCCACGGGTTGCGTTCGAACCCGCATCAGAGTCACTCCACTCCGTTGAGCGAAAAAGGGTGCCGGATAGTGACCTCGGGATGGAAATGGTCTCAGGTGTCTCGTCTCTCACCCCCCGCGCGCGTCTCTTGCAGGGGCTCTGATCGAAACAACTTGACCAGCATTCATACGCACCGGGCACGAACGAACGGACAGGTACATTAAACCTCAGATTCTTCTTCCACCTGATGATCCCAGAAGCGAACTACAATAAATTACCAAATGATAGAGTCTTCGCCGTGAGTTTTGCTTTGCCGTCTGCGTATCTTCGGACAAGGGTACAACAGGTACACCTTGTGGATACGATCCGCATCCGTCAAGCAAGAAGGAGATCCGTATCAAACAAAAAAAAACGGTACACACGCTCGTCTCCCTTCTTCACGTCATGCACTGTAAGGAAGATATCGTCATCGTCTTGCCAGCACGTCCTACGTTGGTCGATCCTAATCAAAGAAATTCGTGAACCGTCCAGACCATCAAAACTATACAAGAGCGAGTGTGTGTTTTTTTTCTGGTAACAAGACGAAACGGCAGGTTATCAAATATTATTACAAAAATATTCATCACCGGTCTAGAGGATGCTGTACCAGCGCGATGCTAGACTATCAGAAAGGACAGATCTGCTTTTGGGGTTCCATAACAAACCTCACCAATGCTCACAAGAGCTCACACAATTTATTCACACAACAGCACTCTTCCGGCAACAATGGGATCGTATTCTTTCCCACCCAATGATTCGAGCAGTTTCAGCAGTTGCCATGCGCAATTGTACCCGTGTTGGAGTGAATTTAAATTTGAATACACTCTTGTTTAATGTCGGTATAAGATGTTGCAGTGCTGGGTTCGTTTGGTGTGAGGTTTTAAGAAAGGAGCACGCAATCTCCCGAGCAGTTTACACAACGCAGCAAAACCAACCTTCGAAGTGCCGGAGGGTGTTTCGAATGGGACGCAAACAGCACAACGAACAGGTGTCAAACGTTTGGTGTACGATCGTTTCCGTTACCTCTCGAGGCGATTGTCGTAATTAATTTGAATGTAAATTAATAAGGTGTAATTTTTTCCCCGCTGATCGAACGCGCAAGATAGCACATGAAAACGTGAAGCAGCCGGAGGCTTTGGGGTTGGATTTGTGGCTTCTAAAAAATGATACTTAATGCTGTTTTGCTTCAATGGTGAATGGAGATTTTGCGATTAATATTTTAGGTGTGAGTAAGACTACTTTTAGAAAACACACCATATAGTAGAGCTTGCTTAAACCAATATTTAATAGCGAAGTTATCTGGAAAGTTAATCGAAACTATTAAGGTTTTTTTACAATTAAACAAGGATAATATATGATATGTTTCGATTACTGCCTTCCCTAGGGGGTGGTCGATTTTCTGTTCGTTCTTTTTCTATCTCATCTCAACCAGACATTCACGTCTCCAATCGGCCATGTAAGAGAAATAACTAATAAGAGCTGTTTGCAGTACCGATTGGAAGCAATTGATTTGATATTTTTGTACGCAAATGTACGATTATTAATCACTAAAAGTACCCAGACCGGGAGCTAAACCTACATCCATCCAGCTGCACCATGAAGGAAGAGGAGCAGAACATTGTCGGCAATCGGTGGGTGAGAAATCGCTAGTAATGTACACCCGGAGAGCCCGATACGATGAACCGATCCCGTGATGGATGATGCGCGATAGAAAGTGCATCTGGTGAGCTTTTAGCGGGGCGGTTGCATATGCGCGTTGCGTACATATGCACGGTACCATCACGGTCCGGCTTCCGGACATCGCTACCGGCTAGACTAATCTGGAACCGGATTGCCACCGACCCATTATCCGTACGCTGACCTTGGTGAGAATGCTCTACAACCACCATACATCGGGCACGGCTTCGTTCTAGTACCTTCCTAAGTCTCCGATTAGCAAACCAATCCCCAAGGTAGTGGAATGTCTGAAGGGCGCTTTCTGCACATTCACATGGCGCAAACAGCGAAGGTGCAAGCGATTCCTTCCATTAGGGATCGTATACACACGCACCGCTTCGCTACCCATTAAGATTGCCGATTATCGACGCGTTTCAGGCTTATCTTCACCTTCACGGGGCGAGCCCAACAGACGATGTTCGTATGCGGCGCCCGATACTGATACTTTGTGCCCTGCTTGGTATCCCCTTCCCCAGTTGGGTTCAGAACCAGCAGTGGGCAATAAATAAAAGTTTAATCGTTCATTCATTGAACAACTATTAATCACCTGCCGCGAAGAGTTTTTTTTCATTTTCGCTGTCCTGAAATAGGTACGATCGGTAGCCCAAGCATCGAACTCATCACACCACGGCTTGCACCCGGCTTTCTTCGTTTGCAACTAAAGTGCACTGATTGTGGCTTCCAATCGTGTTTCTTTCTTTCTGTGTCATGGGTTTTTTTTCTCCCCTCCAAGGGGAGTTGCTATCCAGCGATAGCATTTGATCCAGCGGAGTCTGTCGAGCAGCAGTCTGAAATGTGTGCTGTGGATCATTACTTGCAAAACATACCGAGCACTGATGGCTTTGTTTCAAGCGGTATCCTCATCACCCACTTGTCCTCGAACGGGCGAGAGCGAAAGCGGCACAAGAGCGCCGTCTGGACACTTGACCGATCAGTAGTAAAAAGCGCACACCGGAACCTTCAAAGCGGACGCCCTGTGAGCACGGTTTGCGCGAGACGGATACACTGGAAATTATCCCAGCGTGACGTTTCCGCAAACTCGTAAAACCAGACACAAACACAAGAAAGAAGACATTTTCTTAAAACAACCTGTCTCTTGAGTACGCTTTCATGTTCGTTTCCTTTTCGTCAGCCGTCAGCATGAAGTACTTGAATAAAAAAGGCCTTAAAAGGAAACGGACCACAAAAAAAACAACAACACAGACATTGCCAAACAAAGTAATGAAGGTTACGAAATCACTTTACAGTGCCAATGGGAACGATGCACTTGCCGTAACGGTGGGATTACATTGCGAAAGAAAAAAAACATGAGAAGAATCAATAAGTCGCGACCGGGTGTTACAACAGCAGCAGCTGCAACTGCTGCTGCTGCGACGATCATGACGATGACATTGATAATATCTTTGTGATTGAAAAGGAGAAAGGTGGAACAGAAAACAAAATTAAAGTTCCAAAAACTATAAGAGAACAAGTGGATAAAAAGTTTGCTCCACTAAGTACTTTATTTCTCCGCCAGAGGGCCCTTCAACCGAAATTTCTTTGCGCACTAAGCTACTTTTGGGAATCTTTTTGTCGTACGGTCTTTAAATTGCATCGTTCCAATATTGTTCTCCAGAAAATACCTGACCCTACAATAACGAAACGACCTGAAGCAACTTGTTACTGCTGCGTACGCTTTAACTGCCACAAAGAGCCACAAACACTTTGCGAAATGTTGCGGAATGTTTACACCTGGTCGGACTCCGACAAAGCATCTGAATGCTTTCCCCGATCAGTCAGTCAGTGTTCGTTCGGATTGCGGGTGTCCATCTGCACACACTTCAGCGAAGAAGACCTTGTGCAGAATTCATCCATGTCCGTGTTTGTACAACGACTCCTGGCATTGACATCAATTAGCTCCGTAAGCGGGTAACAGTATGGGGCGGCATTGCGTGATTACACTTTCGGGGTGTAAAAATTGATTTTATCCGTTTCGGTCCGTGCACAGAAGGTATGTCTTTATCCGCGTACGCATAAAGTTTCCTTAATGTCAACCCTCCCATCCGTTTCGGAGATCGATTGGGTGCTTGCAACTTGAACCTTTAAACCGCAATGCCCTTCATCCGATTGCTCAAGTGTAATGATGATAATTGTGATCGTTTTCATCAATAAATCTTTTCGGATGCAAAAAAACGAATCGCAACCAGATAAACTGATTGGCGTGTACCGTGTATCCTTGGCCATCTCATGGAACACCCTTACCAGTGAGGATATTATTTATCATTCACTCGAGAGTGCGCTGTGGGTGATGGTGACGATTGGAGATTTCTTTTTTTTGCTGATGCTGTCTAGTGCGTCCTTACCAATGTCCCCGAAGTAAGGAATTATTATTGCCCACATTAGGGATAAACATTGCCAGCCGATTCGAGGCTAAACGGTTACGGGTTGAACGGTTCAGGTGAAGGTGAAAGTGTTTTCTGTGTGTGTTGTTCTCTTCAGCCAACTCTTTGGCAGTGTACAAAAGCGACACGATTGCGTTGCTTTAATGTGTTCACTGGTCAAAAACCTAATCAGAGTTGCTTCGACAGGCCACGCGACAGGCCAATCAAGCTACTGGTCAAAAGCCACATTGACCCACTCCCCAACCGGCATCAAAATATTTTGCGTCCGACTCAAATTTCAATCGATCTTCTGAAGCAGTTAACCAAACCAGTCCGTACCGTCGATCCAATCAAACTGCCCGGTAAACGCACGCGGCACACATTTCTGTGATGTTCTCTCCCAAAACGCCAACCCACCGAAAACGGTACCGAAATGCCGAATTACGTGACAGCTTGAGTATGGATGGAGCACGCATGTGCAGCCCTGTCCAGACGGAAACTGGTGCGCTAAACCGTTTCTTATTTCATGCCAATCATATTAAATGACCCTGCCCTCACGTGCAGTCCCAGCAAACAGAACTCACCCATTACAGAGGGCTTATCGGGCGCAACATCATTCCGGTGCGGGACAGCTGAATCTCCGCCGTGTTTAGTACGCGCCGGATCGGTTTCTACGACGTTTTCAGCATTGGCTGACCTGATTCTTCGGCGATTCGGATCAGATCGGATTTGTTTGTTTGTTTGCATGTTGCGCGAAACGGTTAATCGCCTGTATGGTGTCCAGTAGTTTTTGGGGCCTCGCCCTCTTTCTTCCTACTCGCAATTGCTTTGACTTGAACTGATTCAACCTGACACCGGTAGTCGATAAATCATGTCCAATTTCATCCCGACAGCTTTCTTCCATCGGTTACGCCCTGATCTGCATTGGCGTTGTTGGTATGCGAATCAGCTCGGTAAGATTGTAAACAGAAGTGATTTGCAAAGTCATTGCGATGTGATGCATGCAATAAGCGGGTGAATGTAGAAAATGGGATAAACTTTAACATTTATAAAACATAATGTATGTATACTTGCAACAAAACTGTGAAAAATATTTAAAAAATTCTCAAGTTATTTATTTTATTTATAATTAATTATTACTGCTTCGGCCGTTTTGCCAAAAAAAAAAAATCTTAAGTATTTTGAATAATTTATGTAAATGTTTTACTTTGAGCAGTAAAAAACATGATATAAATAACTGTCAAAAGAATCTGCAGGATGTACCTTTTAGTAGTATCAGACGATTTTCCCAAAAAAATTTAAATTAAAAGACTAATTGCTAATAGTAACGATTCTGGAATTATTGAGGAAAATTGGTTGAAAATTTTAAATATTCATTCTAAATAAAATTGCGCATAAAACTATGAAAAATAATGTAATATTTTCAGCACAAACTTTTTATGAAGTATACTTCTCATTTCAGGTAGTATTTATGCTATTCTTTCCGTTATGACAGTCGAAATGAATTTTCAAACGCCACCCCCGGGGACGCATTACATCATTTAAAAGCACCCAACACAGCGTACCTTGTTTATTGCCACTTGTAAACGGGCTTTAACGATGTTGTTCGTTGTGTCTTGTTTATTTCCAAAAGCGACGCAATGAAATATGCCCTCGTTAATCTATAAGTGCATCCAAATAAACCATCACCATCAGCGTGGAGCCGTACGCTAAAAGGTGTACAAACTAACGCCGGTGAACCGACATCAAACAGTACCGGTCCATCATCGTCCTGGCCACCTTGAAGTGGCAAACCCGGCAAACCCATCCCTAATCGGAGGAAAATATATAACAACAAAAACCATCCATTCAGTCATTGCTCGCGCTGATTGATAGTTTAAATTAAGTAATTGCCGCGCGACCGATTTGGAAGCGCGGACACCGCGGACGCCGGTGCAACAGAAAGGTACCGCCGGCTCGTGGAAAATCAAGGCCCAATTTCCACCCTCAAAAATGGTTTCATTACTGCGCGGCGGTCGGCTCCGTTAGTGGCAAGGCGCCCGGTGACATCTGTCCAAGTGACAAAACATTTGCTCCCTTACGATTGCAGCATAAAAGCAACATAGTGCATTTAGCGCCCCCTTCTCTTCCTCCCTCTCTCCTACTACTTTCCTTTCCTGAATGTCTCTTTCTTCGTGCAACTTGCTTGCAACTGGATGGTGCGATAGACACTTGCGTGTAAACGCGTCGGTAAAAGCCAAAGGCCCTGCCACCATAAGGTTACAAATCAATTTGATCGCGAACCGAACGATCTCCGGTGCGGTGGAGAATGATGGTTGCGGAACGAGCTTTATTAGCAGAGTAAGGGAAGGCCCACCAATCAGACGACCTCTTCGTGTGCCCTTTTGCTTAAGATCACCATGAACAAAATGCTTGAGCGAGCGGGAGCAAAGCGCGCGCGCGCGCTCGTTCGGGCACAATTAGGGTAATGCTGGAGAGACCCCTGCCACTTGGTAAAGGGACGGTTAAAATTATGAGATCGAGAAGAACAGTCTACAATGATCGGGCGCTTTAAAAACGGGCCAGCTCCGCTGGAAAACTTTCGCTCCCCATCCTCCCAAACATACCCAGCCCTTAGGGTCACTCGGCGGTATATGGTAGTTGTGGTGCGTTGTTTTGTCCCTTCGCATCCATTTCCGACTCAACATTGGAACATTGCTCCACCTGGTCCGTAGCATCTGAGGAAATGGTTGGGTGAGTTACGCGGGAGCGGATTGTAAAAATTCAATTTAAAGTAATGGTTTCGTGTGCGCCAAATAGAAACCGGCATCCAAAATAGGGTTCTGAACGATACGCGTTACCACGCAGGAGCGGTATCCTATGGAGCGGTTAGCAATGAAGCACCCAATGCCCGGGGATGGCCTAAGTAGCGCACGGCATCATATGAAAGCGAGACAGGCGCACCGTCTCGGGTCCCAATTGGAACTCCCAGCTGTTCTCCGTTCTGGCAAAAAAAAATAAAGAAAAATAAAGGGGAACCGCTCTGTGCGCCACCGAAAATGGAATTGTCACTAATGTTTATTGCCGCACGGATAGCAGTTCCCACGTGGCATGCGCGCCCCAAAGTACGCGTCGCGCAGTGTCATAATCGCGGAGTGGAAATCGTTTGCCCAGCGCATGGGGCCGTTTTGCGCTCATTACACTGAAATGGGATTAGCCCGTTCGGTTGCCGTGCCGACGGGTAAAGTGTATTTATTTGATTGCTGAATAAGATCGGGCTGGCCAACGGGGTATTGCAATAGAAGACTTGCAAAAGGAGTCTGGCCAACAGAGCGGTACGATGATTAAGCGTAATCGCTTGTTATTGATATGTTGTACAAGAAAGAAATGTTCATGCTGCTGAAGGAGAAGCTTTGAGGACATTAAATATCTCGAAATGTATTGCATTTTTTATCGTTTAGCGAATAATCCTGCGTTATTTTCGCAACAATGTTTCTAAAATTATATTTGAAATTGTATTTTATATATAAAAAAATCCCTTTTTTTGTGTGATTTTGTCACGTGGATGGGATATAGCATAAAAAAACTAATTTAAGCTTCCCTTCCATTCGATGATCGCCATTTCGCCTAACAATACCTTTGACAAGCTGTCAAACTTGGCGCGATCGTAACGATATGCTTGATGTGGATGCGACACACTACGCCAAACCCCAAAACTGCACCACACTAACGAGCGTGTGCTGCTGCAAACTCATCATCCGAAACAGCATCTTCAGGAACGCACCTTCACCGACTTGTGCACGAGACGCCACACTTTCTTCCAGCTTGTCCCTTCTCGAAAGGGGAACGATATGGTAGGTGTTCCGCAAAAAAAGGGGGTTGAATCCTTTTACGGTCATGGTCACACTTCGGCTTACATCTTTATGAGAAATCGCACCGTGCGGAATAATAATCGACCAACAAAAAAAGGCTGACAGGCTGACGGGAAAGGTTTGGGGTCGGGAGGGTTGGTAGAAGGAAGTGAAGAAAAAGACATCCAACGTGGAGGATTTACTGTAGAAGGAAGCAATTGGATCTTCTTCACGGAACTTCACGATCAAGATCGTACGCCGATGGAAGTAACGCAAACTCATCGTCACAAGGGTTGGCAAAATGAAGAAAAAAAAAGAAACACCACTTCCACTCTTCGATGTTGGAGGTGAGTTATGAAGAGCTTAGGAGCAACCACACGGCCAATTATCGGGAAAGGCCATACGGGAAGAGTCGCGATAAAGAAAAGTTCCTGCTGAGAGGGTCAAGGGCACTACCTTTCTTTCAATCATCCTGCACATGAGCGATTGCATCATTTTAAGCCGTTTAGATTCGATGTTTTTATTCGAACGATTCGGACAGCTCAATGAAACAAAACAAAAAGTTGTTAGTGTTGTGGAATCTTTTAGAATAAATTGGAAAATTGATGCCAAACATTATTGCATTCATACGCTACCTTCACGGTGGTTTACATTCACGAACGATTTATAATTACCTTCGAAAGGGAGTTGACGTTTACATTCATGTAAAATGCATCTTACATCGGTAGCACTGTGTCTGGGGAGCACATGTGCCGCACACCCAAAACCTGTCCAGTACGAAACAAAACACAATTCCGACATACAAACCGAACACACATCCGTTCTGCTTTTCAAGAGTGCAAATTAAAGAGCAAAAAAAAAAAAAGACAGATGAAAACATACACCACCCCACTCCAGCAGAACCACCCTGTGTCGGCCTGTGGAAGTGCATCCGCTGAAGGTGATGAATAAAAACTCAGCACGAAGACGCTGCAAGATGAATGTGTCGTTAATGCTACCGTGCATATTCCTTACGGGTAAGGCTTGAGAAGAAAAAAAAAACAGGCGAAACAAGAACGCTCCCGAGCCTACGGTTCGGTCCGGTGACGATACCCTCGACTCGACGCGTAGTGCCCTCTTTTCGGGGGCCCTTGGTGTCATATTTGCATCCTCATGCATATGGATCGATCGATCGGAAACCTCCCAGCAGCGAGGAAGCAATGGCAGATGGGAGGCTTAGCCACTCAGCATCTACGTACCACTGATTTAGGCCTTACAACAAACAAAAAAGCACAAACATCCACACAGTCACTCGGTGACATTTCCTTTCCGGTTTTGAATTGTCAGCAAAACACCGCGTAGTAGTGGCCGCGCTTATCAAGATGCTTATTATCAACACCTTCGGCAAAACCGACGCGTTTGGCAAAATATGGGATGCAATATGCATCGTGCCGAGGATCTATATGCGTCTTGCGTTGGCGACCTCATTTTTCACTCCCTTTTTTTGCCGGCCTGCTGTAAGAGAAGCTCGAAAGATGAGTAAGGATGTAGAGAAAGCATTGGACCTGGAAGCACCCACAGATGGTTGCACGCGCCATTTTCCTCGATCGCCAACGCGTTTCCGGTAGCGGAAAACACTCCCGTCACACTCAATCAGGGTTTGTATCGGTCGCGCGCGCGCCTTAGAGGAAAATGCAAACTAGTGAATGTAGCGATTAAAGATGAATTAAATTATACCACACATATACAAATACGCGTGGCAATCCGTGCGTAGGCAATATAGAGATGCGACTTCTTGGAAGTTGGATCTGTTGAAGGTTAGGTTTTTGTTTTGTTGTTTAAGGAAAATATACAAAAATTCTTGGAACCTTACCACGGTTTTTAATTATCAATCAATGTATTCGTCACATTCCGATCAAAATCGAACAATGAGATTGGAATTTCTTCATCCCCATCAGCTGCTGTCAGCACTTTGTGAAGAGCAAACCCTTTTTCTTGAAACTCAAATTATTCATGGAGTGATTAATTGGTCTAGCTTGTTCCCTTCTCATCAAGCTGATAGACACAGCGTCGTCACATGTAAGGATTCGTTAATCCCCGCTGTTGATAACAATCGAAATTAATCAAACAACTATTCATAGATTAGGCTGCCAGCAACTTTTTTCTGAAGAAGAGGCCTTATGTTATAAAGTACTGTCTCCATACTCCCAACAAGATGAAATCGTTGGACCGTGTTATTCGCGCTCGTTTAGAGCGTTGTCCCTGTTCCGGATAAAGAAAAAGGTGATTTACTATTTAGAATAAATTTTCATACATGTTTGTGAATCCTGCAGCAATGCGTCTTGTGTGTGGACCTGTGGATCTCCGCCTTCTCCTCAGATATTCAGATCACCAGCGAGCAGCTTTGGCTTTTGTTTTTTTGATGCACACCCATGCTCTTTTCTATCGAAAATAAATACTGCCCCATTACAACCATAAGCTGGACATTATACAAAGAGATCTAGAGGTAGTTCTCGTTCACCCTTCTGCAGGACAACGCACCGCAAGACGATCGCATTGAAACAATAATCTACGTTAGCACACAGCAAAATGCGCACGATTCGCCTTGAAGACTGGGAGGCTCGCACCGTTCCGCAATAATTTCTGCGTTGTAAAAAGCAGTGCGCGTGAGCCTCGTCATAAGTGGAAGCCCGATCGGGGGCAAACATTCAAACATGCTCCGCAAAGTCAAAACTTACGCCGAGCTTGTTTGGGTGGGTGTTGAAGGGATATTAACATATTAGTTAATCGCCGGGAACGCGGACACTTCTCGCCGCGGGGTTTTCGATCGGTAATAGATGCACATGAATAATAGAATAATATTTTGTTTACACCTTCACCACACCTTTCGGGTGGTACCTTCCACCCCGCAGACGTTACCACCTTTCCACGCGGTGAAGGAAAACGAGCGCCAGACGCGAATGTAAGATAAGATTGAGCGGCAAGATTACGCAACGGAAACGGGTTGCGGGTTACCCCGGTGAGACACATTTGTCACGATGATCGCACCGAAACCAATCTGCACCATCGCCTTGCCTTGGACAGGCGGAATAAAAGATGAGCATCAGACCCACGGTACGGCGTCGCTGGTCAACGTGTCCATCTTCAGCACCGACCCGCCTGGTAGCACCGAAATCGTGTATCAGCCTCGAGCCCCCCAAGCACATCCATAAAGGTTCAATTCATAATGCACCACATTGGGACGGGTATTAAAATATTGAACGAAACTTTAAAATGGATGCCTTTTTCCTGAATCGAGAAATCGCTCCAATGCATGGTGATTTAAAGACGCTAGCAGTCTTGCATTGCGCGTGGACATTGTAGCGCTGGATGGTTTCGGTGTCGAAACCAACGTTATTGATGTGCTGTCGGGAACCATTCACCAGGATTATGTGAATGGATATGGTACACCTCGTTCTGAGGATGTATCTCAATGTTACCATAACACTTAAAGTAAATAATTTGTAATAACAATAAGTTAGCATAGAGTTTTGAAAACTATAAGTAATTAATATTGATTTCATAACATGCATCAGCTAGACATAACTATTCTAAACGATTGGAATTGTTTGTTTTAATATTAAATCATAAATAATTATTGGAGTATAGAGCCTAATGAAATTTTGTATATTTTGTTCAAGAATAGTATTGTATATAGTAACGTTTTCTTCAACGAGCAACGATTGTATGACAAACAGCTCCTCAAATATCGGCAAAAAACGGAACAAGCGCACCACTGACAACAAACTAACCTGCAACAAACATCCAGTCAAATGTGAACCGCTCCTTGAAGCATGCCGCATCCAAATCACCGCGCACGCTAATGCCCTCGTGAAGGAAAACAATTTATTTAACGCCCAGAACGCCCGTTCCAATTGGCTTGCCGGCGCTGCGTTCCATTTATCTCGCGCGCCCGATTTCGCGAACGCTCCCCTGCCGAAGAAAGCGTTTCTCCACTTTTGCAAGGCGAGAATGGGCGCAAATGCAGCATAAATCACCATTAGATCTAGTACGCGGGTGGGAAAGCATTGAACGCAGCTTTCGAATACGTTGCCGGTCCTTTCGAGATCGGATCGAATCGGATCGGTAACGATCCGGTACAGCCGACCATCCATTCCATACTCCAAACCTCACCTTTTCCGTGGTCTTGTTTGCGATCTCGTGGGTGATCGAGATCGTGTCAGGCTAATAGCTGATTATTACTTTGTAATAAACCGGACAGACTTGTAGTTCGCATCACGAGCGAAAACACCGGCTAGGATATCCTCTTTTAGTCTGTAATAGGCCACGGTTTACCCATTTTATCTATGCCTTTGCCGTGATGATCAGCAACACCCAACAGAACTGACAGACACCGGCCGGGGCATAGGTCAATAATGTTTGATTAATTACGCAAAACGATGAGTTGTGACTTTGCACCGTTCGGGCGTTCTTGAGACAATGTTGAACGATGAACAAGGGCTGCGAGATGGGTCACCTCTTCTTGTCTAAATTCTTCCGACCACTGGGTGGGCCCTGTCCGCTGCTCGGTAGGGAGTGACGAGCTGACACTGATTGCGTTCCAGGAAGCAGCCCAACCACCAAACCCTTCCTCGCAAACGTGCCTACATTCTGGTTGTGTCTGGTTGCTGTCTTAATTTTCCAAAATCGCTCACAACCAAACATTCAACACAGTGACCCCGAAGGGGGAAATCGCTACAAAGATCCCCGCTGCGCCGTAGGTGCTCTCGTGTTCTCGATGTCTTCGTCTGCGCATGGCGTGACGGGTAGTTAGGGAACGAAAGTTTTGCCAATGTTCGGTGCCATGTCGGTACAGTATGCCGACTTCAACCTGACTTGTCCGGAATTGGCCGCCAGGGCACAGGGAACACCGCATGCGGTCTGGGAACGACTATGAATGGAACGACATTTCTCCCTGTGCCGCTTAAGAATATGTAAACAACGAGCGCTAACTTCTGGCCAGAGACGTTCGGGAGAAACTTTGTTGCAGACGTTTTACTTCACGTCAGCTTGTAATGTTGGCAACCGTCAAACTTCAACCGATTAAAGGTTTGCTCCAAAAATTTCTACCTCCTCACGTCTAGGCATTTTTAACTCCAGAGATCCTAGCCAATAGGTAAGATAACCATACGCCGTTAGATCACCCCTGCTGGTTGGCTTGACAAATATTTCGATAAATTGCGATAACTGTGAAATTATAATCACCCACCTGCGTCCGGAGCTTTCGCCTCACGCACCCATCCCGGCCATCGCACCTTTCACACCTTGTCCGGTGAGCCATTGCGCACCTTGCGCCGTGCGCGATCCGCTTATCTTGATGGACCGGATACGCGACCACCGTTCGAACGTTGAATTCGCTCCAGATTCTGCTGGAGCCATGCGGTTGATTGATTGATGGAGACAGTAAACGGGCATAATGCGTGGCGCGATAACCGTGAAGAGAAATTCACCAGCGGGAAGCGTTGCTCCCTTGGGGCAACAGTATCCTGTACGTCTTGGAGCGCTGCTGGATAGTTTTGATAGACCACCTTCTAGCATACCGATAGCCATCATGGAGTGTCTGCTTCCGTCCATGAAATCGGGAGAAATTCCTGAAGCAGGTGGATCTGTCTGCTGGTCCTTGAGTGTCGATCAGTATCTGATGTTTCCAACACTAGCGCTAGATCGGTCGTGCCTTCGTTGTTTCTGATTGTTTGTGTAGTTGCGTGACGATTAGCAACGCTGTTGGGGAACAGGAACGTTTAGCTTAAATCCTCAACCCGGACATTAACAGTACCGAGCTGGTTAATGAGCGGAACGAGAAGCCTGCTACAGAGCAAATGGTAAAGCCACCTACTATTTTGTGCCGAGACAACGTTGCGATCCCGTTGACACAGGTAGCTAATACATTCTGGCAGATCGTATCGTACTATGACATGGAATAGCTTAACCGATCACCGATTTGTGGTTAGAAAGTTGAACAAGAAATTAGTTTCAGTAGATTGAAATTATTTGTTGCTCTATATAAATATTTCAAAACTTACTCTGCACTATAGATAGTAACTCCAAAAACTCTCTCCAATAATCTGCACACGGTGAGAGATTAATTCGCACGATCGCTATCACCAACCTGAGCACCCGGTGCGATCGGTCTAGTTTGATAACCAATTAAAGAAGCACGGAAGCTTGCGGTTGCTAAATTTGCATAACATTTGGAGCTAGTTCTGCTTCCGTTGTGCGCCGAGGCAGATGAATCAGTTGTGTGTAATAATTTGTATTCTCGTCCTGGAACGATCGGTGATGTTACGCTTGTTTACGCCACGCTCGAGTGACATCGGACATTTCGTAAGACATCCTGCCAGTCCCTCAAACGCGCAAGGTCCCAGCGTCTGGTTCTGCCTCCCTGCCAGCCAAAGGAGGAAGATGACAACCGAACCGATTTAAATGGGCACATGTTACCACCACCGTAGTCCGAAGTCCACACAGAATGGCACGAACTCGGCGACCTGTTCCACGACCATACCAATCCCCTACGGCTTTGCAACTACGACAAGCCACTCGGTTGCGTCTGTTTGGTGCAGGAATATTTCAGCGGAGATGTGATTTTTGTATAATTTAGCTTTGCTCCACCTAACCGAACCTATTGGCAGGTTCGGGTTTGTAGCCAACGTGTCGCAGCTTCATAGGAAACTGTTTTACATTTTGCCTACTTTAGTTATGCTAATGGTGTTGGAAGGAGAAGAAAAATACGTTCGCTCTGCTGGCCACCGGTTTGCCCCACGGCCACGATGAAGCCATCAATTGAACGTTCTACGATGATCGACCTCCGTCCTTGCTGACTTCAATGGGCGATTGGATCATCGGTAAAGGATTTAAGTACACTTGAACTTTTACCGGGATTGATTGATTAAAATCAAAATAGATTACGTAAAACGGTGAGTGGAGACGCACTGGACAACTGGACCGACAGCTACTTGCGTATGGATACACCTCCGTATCCGGACGCAAGCATAGAGAATAGAAAACACTGACTCAAACGATTAAACCCGGATCGGACCACAATCGGGTCGGTTGGATCAAGCATCAAGTTGCTAGCACGCGGTTGTGAGCAGTGTCGCTCGCTTCACCAAACAAAAGCTACATAACACACGATCCACAAAACATTCTTTAAATAAAAACACTCCTATCCGGAGTCCTTGAGCTGGACGTCGGACTACGGGGCGCTCACATGTTCTGTTGCTAATCTTACGGGAAGGACGAGGAAGGTTTTACGTGTACCGTTTTTGCAATTCAGAACGCAAATGCTTAGAGCTATTAAACTTTCATCGTGATCGTGATCGGTATCAGTGCTGAATTTTTCACACCAATTTTACTGGTTTCTAAACAAAACGAGCTTAGGTGAACTAGCACAGTACAGTAACAACTGTGTCCACCCAGATGATAGCCAGTAACGATTTGATCTTGGTAAGGAGACTCAAAAATGGTGGTATGAAACGAGGAAAGGTCGTGATGGAGAAAACACAACAAGCGACAGGGCACGGCCATGTCGACGGGACGGTGGGTAAAACAGCAGACGTAACAAGCGCGCACCATAAATATTGAACAGGGCGCAATCAATCGAAGGCAAATGACAACCGTATGGTTTTGGGTAGGGTGAAACCTGGAAGGAGAACACTTACCCAACAAGCAAAAGCGCTGGCTTATGTTTATCCAAGCGTAATGCGATTCATCACATTGATTTAAATCACCTACCATCAAGTCAATCTTTATTACAAGTGCCAGTAATTAGCCTCTAACACACACCACCACCACTACCACCTTCAGTCTTCGTTCGTTCCACCTCTGCATCTCATCAGTCATTTTTCCCGCACCGGTAGTAGCATGTCCGTCTGCTAATTGCTACCGTTTTGCCATCTTCACCGGTACGATCAACGGTTAGACGTAAGCCGGAGGATGAGCAAACGGCTTGGTTAGTTGTCGACTACATCGAGCCACGATGGGTTCGGAGTGAAATGTTAAGAACCCGCCTTCGACCAACTAGTTGGCGAGCGTTGGACGTGTGTGTTGGAGTAGCAGTAGCACTGGGAATACACCCTGTACTTAGCCTGATCTCAGCCACTGCCGAAGACAGCTGCCTCCTGTGACGCCTTAACAAACCGAACCGAGTTGCGCTTGTTGTTTCGATTGGAAGAACATCGCACTAACATACTCCCCGGGCCAGATTGTGTACCCCTGTGTGGTAAATCAAGTGCGGTCTGTACGTTCTGTATCTTCTACCCCGTTTGTGCTCGGGATGCCCAAACACTGATGGCTATAAATTATGAACCTCCCCCCCATCACCCCTCCATTCCCCTCAATCGAAGCCCACGGATACGAAACGCAACGACAGCGGGCTATAAACAATTCGAAACAATTTAATTATATCGTGCGAAAAAATGGAAAACTGTCACCCGGGCGTGCGCGCCCGTTGTGCACTTGTGCGCCGGGAACTGTGTCAGGTAGCAGTAACACGGCCCGGGTACGTCTGGTACATCCGGTCCGCAACCGATTCGATCGCTTCTAAACCCTTCGTCTGCTAAAGACCCACGCAAGATGGACCCGTTGGTCCGATGCGCGACAATTTGAAAGTTCGCTCCTTGTGCATAAATAACTTGCACTCCTTGTTCTTCTTCGCGAAGTTTGAATTTACTGGAGACATCGACGGCAGACGACGACGGCGACGACACACGGCTTGTCTGCTGCGATTACTTACGACTGGTTCCGGACATGCTGGTGAGTTTGCGGAACGCCGCCATGCTCTCGGTGACGTGAAAGCGGCCACAAGCGGGATATGGGTGGTTTTGTACGGTTGGTTGCTTTCGATGAATATCTAAATTAGCAAGCACGGATATGAAGCAAGTCGTCGTCGCGTTCACGACTCTGGTCTTGGCCTGAACTGCGACTGGGAGAGAGGGAGAGCGGGTGCGAAGTTCTGAAGAAAAAAAGGCAGAAGAGCCTCCTCAGTGAAGAGTTCACACACGATTAAGCCGGTGATAGTACGGTAGCATCCCAGAGTTGGTAAGTGTGTTTTACATATTTCTCTGTAATTATTCCTTGAGAAAAGCTTCCCTGCCGTATGGTGCACAAATGCTCAACTGCCTCCGATCCGGATAAGGGAGAATCGATCCACCATCCGTACATTCGAACCAATGCGCATTACTGGCTGCTTAGCTGTCCTCGAATGTTGCTAAGTGAAATCGATTTGAAACTCCTCACTATTCCGTTTCTATCTGTAGGGCAATGAAAATGAGCCACTGAGCACCAAAAACCAACCATTTGCATAATATCAAAGCGTGCAAAAAAAAGGTTTAGACATCGAGCCGAGTAAGACGAGTGTGGGCAAACGGAAAAATGACTCTCGAAAAACTTCAACCTCACCCCGGAGTGGTGTATCGCCTGGTGGCTTACATACACTTCTCACGATTTGATCGTAAAATGGACAAAACAAAAAAAAACCGAAAACTGCATTCTCGCCGGTTCGAACTGTCCATCGTGGTGACCTCCGGTTGTGATTCCGTTCCCATGTCCCTGGTAAACTTGGAGATGGCGTGGAGACACGCCGATGACCATGAACGAATCGCAAAACCGATTATCGGCCCCTCGGATCGATACCACGCCTGTTGGCGGACCGTTTTTCCGATTCCGATTTTCCCTTCCGCGGACCGTTGTAGATGGCAATTATTGAACTGTAATGCAAGGTGTATTCCCCGGCCGTAGAGTTTTCTTCTGCTTCGCTGGATCCGAAATATGAGACACGTATTAAAAGGTACCGGCGCTTGGGTGAATTTTATTTATGCGACTGTCTATGTGCAGCACGTTAATTAAGCAATTATCTTGTACCGTGTGTCGTTGTTTTCCACCAGCTTCAGCTACACGATCGTCGGTTTTGTGCTGTGTAGATCAGGCATATCGTTTTTTTTTCTACGGCAGACACCAGTCCGTGCCGCAAAACGGAGGATCAGTGAAAGTTTTTACACCGAACCCTACCCTAATCGGGGAATGTTGGATGGGTTTTCCTTACCGCCCCGCTCACGCCAAGCTTCGGCAAACAGCGTTAGATTACTTTTCCTTCTCACCGGTTGTTTTATTAGACGCACTCCTTCACCGACCGGCTACAACACAGGCGCACATGCAAAAGAGATACGAGCTCCCATGGTGTCCACCAAGGTGGTCCGCTCCATTGCAATCGGTTGCATTAGGAAGGAAAAATTAATGAAAATATGCAATCCACCTTTTAACGGCGAATGGTGCGGCGACCCAGACAACTCGATCGATGCCGATCGGTGCAATATGTGTGTGTGTGTGTATTAGTCGTACCGGGTGGCACGATTTTTCAATTACTCCACGCTTTTTGATCACCGTTTGATCTCCGTTGCCGAAAACAAAACCGGCCAAACCGACGGATCCTACACCACGAGCGAATTGCGTAATTAAAAGCCAATCCGTCTGGTGCATGGCCCAAAACCGTCCGGCATTATTCGATGGAAAAACCTTTCGAGGAAAATCTATGCTGCAAGCTGGCGCATTATGCATAAGCAAACCAGCGGGACCGGTGTTTGCTCGTGCCCAGCAGGGTGGCCTTCCTGCCGACCGGTGGAGGTAATGAGAAATTACTTAATTTTGAATTCGGACAAAAACTGAGTAATCGATTATCTCGACCCCTTTTTACTGTGCTTGGCGTTTGCCGGCCTATGAGCGGGGGGTTTTATGAGTACTTGGCGGCAAGCCTCCCCATAGGCTAAATGACATTTGACCGGCCGTTGATAGGTTCGGTGTGTACAAAGGAGACAATTTTTATTGATTTTGCTACAATGATGCAATAAAATGTGCATTGTCAAAGCACTTGGCACATTAGGAAAGGGAGTTTCTGATGCATGTGAATTAATCATACTCGATGGATAAAGGTAAATAGACAATTTAGTCGCTTAAAGATAAACGTTTTCCACAGCATTGAAAATAATTTTATTTGTTTCGCCTCATATCACCTCCGTTTCTAGCTAGGAGCATCTCGCACAATTTAAGCGATGTAATAAAACAAGCTCAAATCACTCACCCAAAAGGTTAACAGCTTGCCAGCACAATTGTTTGTTACACTCATATGCCGATAGGGCACCCGGGCTCAATTTACGATCGTTTAGCAATTGATCAACCATCAACCGCTCCTGCCCTGTCAATCCGTAACCCATTCGCACCGCCAAAAGGGAAAAAAATTGTAATCCTGCGCGAGGAAAATGAAAAGTGAAACCAGGAAGTTAGCCACCAACCACACGGCCAGCCGAACCAGCCAATAAAACATAAATGCCAAAACCGAAGCATGCGAGCATTAATCAAACACGAAACGATGCTGCCCTACGGGTGCGCTTCTCGGTGCGCTCCGGATCTTCCAAACTAACGCCCGTGTCTTGTGTGCTCTTCAGCGAAACTAGCGTTACACATTGAACCATATACCGATATACCGGGGCGGTGTAATCGGTTTCGAAAACCAATTATTACAGACAAGTGATCGGGAATATCGGGATCTTCCAGTTTCCACCCCACCTTTGCTAAAACCCACAACTTCTGTTGCCCGCGCTTGCTCGCCTAATGCAACACCACGTCCGGTGGCGAATGCACGCAAACACGGGAAGGATAATTTATCGCAAATCTATTTCGCTCCGAGAGCACGGTTAATCATCATCCCCATAGCGATCGACCGTCGGTTGCTTGCAACACCTGGGGTTGGGTTTTGGATCGAGCATTAATGAAGACAAAAAATTGGAAACAGCACAACAGGTACCGAGGCATGGTGCGATCTTTCTATTGGCGCCCGATGAATTATAGGGCAGGAACCGAACAGGCACAAGGAAATGGATATTCTTGTGCAGGTCCTCATACAGTTCGGGAGGAATTTGCCCCAACGGAGAATATTCGAATATATGCCACATTCCTCATTAATTCAGCGTGAAAATGACATTTGAAATCGTTTTGCATGCCTTTTTAGATTAAAATGCAAAACGCTTTCGGATATGTTTGTTAGATTTTCCTTGATGTGGATATTTGTTTCACAATTGCTTCAAGAAATAATTTCATAATAGTTTCATTTCTCTCAACAACAGCAAAACTGCTTAAATTTTCAAAATTGGTGTGCCATGTCATGAAAATGATTACCGGGCTACTTGTTCCGTAAGATCTCCTAAACTGTTTTCATAACTTTTGCCTGACCTAAAGATCATAAATCATTTTTCTAGTCGAAACATTCAAGTTAAAAAGGAATTGCAACTAAGTAAACTAATAACCTACTAACTTATTTGCAAAGCTCAGTGAAAAAAATAACTAAATCTCGCAGTCACTCCCTTTTTGGCATTAATTTTGACATAGCTGGACAAACACCTTTCCTTCTGTCACAGAGCTGCCTGGCTGCAGCATACCAATCAACACGCGTCTATTTGTAGATCGTTCCCAATTTTGTTCGCGATCCTCAAAAGCGGCACCCGAGAGCATTGCGATATTCATCAAAGTCGCCTCCAGCGCACGGTACGGCAATGCGGTGAAGGTGCAGAAAGGAAAATATTTTCCTAAGATCTCAATCTCGTATGATAATTTAATTCAGTCAATTTATATCCACTCGCATCCAGCCGTTACCTCGACAAAAAAACACCACACGCCCGTACGCGCGCGATGGATCGTTAATGCTTCGCTTGGGCCACTACAATGGCCACTAGCAATGGCTATTTATTAACCGAAAAATAAACCCCTCACCGGCATGGGCCGGGTATCGAACGGGTGATAAATGATTACCGAGATCGATACGTGTCGGTGTCTGGGGGCCCCGCGGGCCCGTTCCAGCAAAACCGCGGTTCTTGACGAAAGGAAAATGGGTTGCTCCGGTGCGTGACACGGTTGCCCCGTTGCGCTAATGATCATGGGACCGGTGCCTTGCGTTCTGTTTCATTTTCTTCTTCCTTCTTTCGTTGGCCCGTTGCTGCAACTCCTTTCGTTTTACTTTCGAACAAAACGTCAGGTGGAATGATGAAATGGAAGGAAAATGTTTGGAATGTTCAGTATGTATGTTTTTTTTCTTCCTTTCGCTCTTGTCCCCGCTCTATTGCCGTTTTTCGAACGCATCCAAATGTCGGGCGGTTGAGTGAAGTGGATTGAATTTTCAAACTGAATGAAATCATCATCACGCCGTGTCGTAAAGCATGGAACCACACCATTGATGTATGATACTTTAACATTTTCGCTTATCCTGCAATCGGCACTTATTGATTTATGCTGTCCCGAATGCGCACTGGTCGCTAACGGGGACGGTATCTTACCGATTTGTTGTCGTTGCCTGTTTTTTTTTTGTTGTTGTTCGCTTTACTTTTGGAGAAATTCTTTTAAAATATCAAACCACTGATTATCAGCTAAACTCGATCAGACTTGCCCAACTTCCCGCTTGACCGGTGGATCAGCTGATCGAATCTCGCGGATTAGCATAAATATGTAAAACCTCCCGATATTTGATTCATCTCGATCGCCGACAGCTCTTTAATTGATGAGTGATCGAAAAACAAAGCGGACAGCAAGATAGAGCTAATAATGTTCGCCACGGTTTCGTGCCGGGCACGAAACCGCATCGGATCGAAATTCGTCCGACACTCGATGACAGATTGCTGGAATCCGTTCGATCGTAAATCGAAGATCGCCTGTGAAGAAGCACCAACATTGGAGTATTGAGGAAAAAAAGCGGCTGATAATGAAATTCAAATCACGATAAGAACTCCAATAAATATTGATCTTCCCTTTTCGCTGGCATGGGTAATTGGTTGGACTTAGCAGGATTTATGAGACATTCGCATAAGACTCGACGTATTGGTTCTGTACAGTACCGAATCTCGTTTCGTTCGGTCCGGTTATGTTAAAAACCAGTGCTGGCCGAACGCTTTTCGGCCAGCTGAATCCTGCTAGTGTTGTATAAATTTGTCAGCTAATAGTTGATGAAAAGTTGTGAGCCACCGTGAAAAGCTTAAACGCGCGCGCGCGCGAGAGAGAGTCGAAAATCGCGTAATGCCGGATGCAAACCATGCTTAAGACGCTTATGACGCGTGGTCCTTGGGAAGCAAGTGGCGCCGCCGAAACGGGAGGACATTTAAAACGTTCGAAAGCAAAACAATGTGAACCTCTTATCCTATTACCATAAGCCACACGAATGAACACGACATTCCGTGTAAAAGTTAATGGCAAGCATAAACTCTGGACTTACGCACGTGGACACTGCGACCCGTGAACGCAAACAGTGGCTTATCGATGAGTTCGAAAAAATTAAACAAAAACACACGATCTCCTTTCGCTGTTTTTAAACAGGATCGACCGTTTGGCCTATGTTTTTATGTGCATCTGATTGACGCCTGCTAACGGACCGTAACGGGACGCTACGATCGGGAGTATGTTTATGCAAACAGACCAAATTCCAAACATCTCCACCGAACGCACAACGCAGCGCACAACGAACTCTCGTAACAGGACACCCGGGCTAAGGGGCGTAAGGCCAAGCACCGAAATGTAAAGTGAAACGGTGCTTATCAGTCCCGGTTTGCATATTTGCACGGACTTGCAGATAAGCAGACCAGCACACCGAGACGTACCAAATCGATTCCAAGGATAAATTCCGGCACACGATCGGCACGGCTGCAGCGCTGCAAGCCACAAGTGTCAGGACAGGATGTCTGTCAACAACATCGTCGTCCACCCTCACCCAAAACCGACAACAGGTATTAGACTTTCATGGAGTAAACGCTTCGCCCGATCGCACCCGTGCCGATGATCTCACGGCGTTCCTTCTAGACGTTTCGTCCGTTATGCGAGGGCGTCCGAGCTTGGCGCGTGACTCCGTGCGAAGCCGGCATAGCAAAACACCCCTGTTCGAGGACTCGTGATCGACTGTGCGTCGTTCGCGCACGGTAAGCGCGCACACTAATCGGATGCGGCACGGATTCATTGCGTAGAATATGCGCACGGGTGTCGCGCCGTCCTAGAGGGTGGCATAATTTGGACGCTGACCATCGTCACTTAGCGGAGTGAGCAATGTGATTTTTTGAATGCATGCAGAAGCGACTGGCGGACGTTGCCATCGTTGCTGTTCTGAGATTCAATTAGCAGCGTCCCGTTACGGGACCGTGCCGTTTGTGACCGATTGCGTCAATGAAGGCCTTTTCGATTGGTGGATCACAACTCTGCTCCAATAAACACACCCCATGGCAACCGGGCTGATGCGGTCGATATCGCAAGTATCCCTTTCAGTGATGAGATGGGTAAGGGGAAGAAGGGGAAGGAAGATGGCGAAGAAAATCACCAACGCGATACAGACGTACACAGACGAACGGAATAATAAAAGAAAACCCTTTACGATTTACACACACAGAACGCGGCACGGTACGCGTTGGGTCCGATAGGCAAAGTGCGATTTATGCCCATATCCTGCAGCCATTTGCATAAAAATCTCCAACGCAATTAGTTCTTCCAAAAGGCACTTCGCGTTCGCGTCTTGCCCCGGCGCCTACCACTCGCCCTATCGATGATCAACGGGGCGGCTCCATGGGCGGCGTTCGGGCTTACAAGGCGAAGAAGGATCGCTCGAGATATTCAAAAGCGCCAGCTGAAAGTGCACTAAAAACAGCCGACACTCTTATCTGCAATGCTATGGGATAATTAATTAGATCGAAATGCTGCACGGTCCGGGTTCGAGTTATGAGTAGGCAAAACAAGGGTCCTAACTTGCCTAGAGTCACCGTCACCACCCAAAACCTGCCTGCTGTCGCACACCAACCAGCGTTACGTGAAGAATTAATTTTCTTTCGCAGTTTGTGCGCACGCCTCGAGATGATAAAATCGTTTTTTCCCCGCCAGGTCGCCGCCGTTGACCCGAGCGCAAAGAACGCGTAGGACGCTGCTGTTTTTGTTTTGTTGCTCGATTTGCCTTTTTTAGTGTTCACTCGCGCACCCCAATGACATCTTTTCAACCAAAGGGCGCACATTAGGAGAAGTCTGCAAACTTCCGTAGTGTCGTTGTTTTGTCCGGCCGGGCAGGCCGATTGACCCCCCGTCCCGAGGCAGTTATTGGGCACGTGCAGCAATGGTAGTTAACCGTGTTGGGTCATTATCGCAGGCTAAGCGTCTTACAGTGAAGGTACGAAAATTATTTCAATCGAACCTTTCCCCGTGTTCACGCCTTTGGGCGTTGAGTTTCACATTTTCATGACCTATTGCACTTTTTCTGCAGTTAATGAAACCCAGAAGTTCATTACGGCTTTCATGAGTGAAAAAAAACGAAACAATTAGGAACGAATATTTGTGTTTTTTTCTTAAGCAAATTTTGTGTAAAACATGGTATCATACTAAGTCAAGGAATCAAATAAAATAGGATCGTATTTTGATGGAGAAAAGGGAGAATATCGATTCATAATTTATTTAAGTCAAAAACTAACTTTTCACCAGCAGAGTGGAACTGAATCGTTGGACAATATCATAATTCCGTTTTTGAATTTTCACAATTTTTCCTGAAGCATTATTTGCCCTTTTCAAATATGTTGCATTTTTTCTCTTATTTCTCTCTCTCTCGCTCTCTCTCTTTCTCTCTCTCTCCCTTCGTCTCTCTCTCGGTCTTTCTGTTCTATCTAAATTTTTATCCTGATTTCTTGCAGCTAACAGCAAAAATATCAAGCAAAAAACGTGCAACGTTGCAACATTTATTGCACCTACAAAAGGTTCAGTGGCACCGTTAAGCACATTATGATCAGGCGCAGAAAGGTAACCGTGTAAAGATCGTGCGTTTTTTCGTGCGTGATTTCGCGCGCACCAGAAGCCTGATTTGGGAAAGTGCAAATAAACACATTATCGCAAATTAATTCAAATTTATTACCGTTCACTTTTCGGTGTGCGAGCGCACGCGCATTAGCTGCGATCGTTTGTGGCTGTATAATGGTTGGTGCCGCTGGTGGCAGGTGAAACGTTGGTATGTATGATCGATTTCAAATGGTGCTTTTTTGTTTACCGGTTTTGCTATCGCAAAACAAAAAACTGTACAAAAGGTGTATTTTACCCTTTTACATTTTGTTTATGGGATCGAACGATCAGGTTACTGCCGCAACCTGTAGCGCGCGAATTCTACGGAGCGTCGCGAACTTTCGGCTGACCCGGCTGCAGCGAGACATTCGAAACCCGCGAGACCCGCGAAGGAAGAATGGAAGATGCCAGCCCGATAACACCCACCTGGGATCCATGGCGTGGGTCTGTGCACCGTGTATTATCGTCATTTTATTATGCAATTATAATAAAACATCTTCCCCGCGCGTTGGTTGGTTCCCTCGTAGCAGCATCTCCGTCAGGCCGTCAGGCAAAGCTACTCTGGCCCCGATATCTGACAGTACTAATGCGGGGTCATCTGCGCGTTTCGTGTTGTGTCGTTGGCAGTGGCTTTATTTCCCTGTGCTCACCATTACAAGATCACAGATTTGCCGTTTTCCGATCTGGATCCAACATGCCGAAAAGAAGATCCGCTTCGTAACGCGCCTGCCCGCTCCAGCGGTGGTGATTGTGTATTCAAAATAGTTCGTTACAAGTTCGCCGTCAAGCTAGCGGCACCATCCACGACTTTGCCACATTACCGACCGGTGGGGTGATTTCGGTTTGAGTATCGCACCGGCCGTAACCGGTAAACAACAAAACAAACCTCGAACCTCGAAGGTGGGCAATAATGAAACCTGATCATAGCTTCCAGATAAATGATGAATACGAAAACTCACCCGCACTACGCGCCACCCCTCAAAAAACCCCCCCAGGCGAACAAAATGGCCAACCGTTTTGGACAGATCGGACCGTCACCGTTGGTACGAAGGGGAAGCTTCTGAAGCTACCAAACATCTGCAAGCCGTCCCGAAGATGTACGGGAGTCTTTTCGGACGAAAGAATTAATGGCTCAACCGTGCGGTCATCGTCCAGACCGCAACCGTATTGTTTTCCATGAATTTATATTAATACATTTAACTCCCGCTTGAAAACGTTGACGCAAGGGCAGTAAAATAAATTCTCCCGTCCCATAAAGTCACTATTCCACGCGGGCAGTGTTTTACGCTTTTCCAGCTACTGGAGCATCTTCTGGCGGTGGTTTGTTGTACGTATGCCACGCGGGTACGGTGGCTTCAAAATACATCACAAGCTTTGTCTTCTGAATAGTTCTGGATAGCACGAGGTGAATGTTTCGCAGCTCGTCAGAAGTTTGTCAATACACCTGGACGCATGGTAGGTATGCGCCACAAGTGTCAGTCGCCTAGTGATCGAGTGGATTTTTGCATATAAACAACCGCATTAAGTCTGAACTATTAAAGTCGATGGCAGGGTACGGTAAAGATGACACGGGGGTCCAGAACGCCCGATACCATCTGACGTTAGGCGCTTTAGAATTCAAGTTCAGTTCCTGCAGATCATATCGATCATCTTCCGAACACTTGGACGGATCGTGAAACATGACTGCAAGGTAAGTGAAGCGATGGCTTAGCAATGAGCAACGTCCTCTTGCTCCGCAGGCCAAATTGCCTTTAACGACCCTGAACTTGTAAAATCACTTTCCACAAGCGCTGTGTACTCTGTGCCATCTAATACCTCGACAAATGGTCACGGCGAGATGTGTACCGTACCCGTACGTACCATGAAGAACAGGACGGTTGCGTGTGTGTTTTTTTGTACGGCGTACCAAAACGCTCTGAATGCTATTTTTATAGGCAATAAAACATTTCTGAGTGATTGATTTTCTTTTGCCGTGCGGGCGCGCACGCTCACACTTGCGCTTGCACTTAGACGAGAATGCACGGCAATGGGTCTATTGTTTTAGGTCCGTTGCCTATTTTGGGTTTGCCATCCCACCCAATGCCAATGGATACTGTCGCTCTGGGTGTGTGTGTGTGTGCCCTTTTCCGATACCAAATTGTTAGTTCGTGTGTCGTAAATTTTCGTGGTTCACTTTTCTCTGTCGCCGCCGTAGCCGGGATGCTGCGGAACGAGCGTAAGTTTCAAGTACGGATTGTCCTTCAAAATTGCAAACCGTGACACGTGACGGCACCGGACGAAACCAGCACCGATGATTTGCATGTGCGCTTTTCCGATCTTCTTACGCGCCAAGTTCAATATCGGTGTCCGTGGCCGTTCTGGTTTGCTTTTTTTTGTATCATCAACCCGACACGTTTGGGTGTAAATGATGCAAATCCTAACAAAGCGAGGGCAAATGCAAGGTACGTCAGCGATTACCACACATTGTTCCGACTGCAAAAATACTACACCATTGGGATGGTTACATCGTCGATTGTCCGCTTCGCTAATGATGGCACATAAATCACTGGCTTGGCGTTCTGCGCGCGGTGGAAAAATGCGCTCATTTAGAACGCAATGGGAACCGAAGACTGAGAGCGTGAAAGAACTAGAAATAAGACTAGAATGGACCACGAATTCGACAAGCGTGTAACTATTGTCAATGCTCATTTGCCGGCAGAGGGCGCTCGGGAAGATCCCATGATTTATTCATGCCTGCGTCAACGCATCTGATGCCGGATCAGCGATCCTGGTCACGGCACCAAACCATACACTGTATGCGCGTGCGTCACTAATGGATGCCGCATAATGTCTCCATGCAGCGGCATACGATGGTTCCTGCTGCTGATCGGATTTGCATGCTTTCCGGTTCGGTTCTGTACGCAGTTGATTAAATTCAATCAGCGGCAGCAGAGCGAAAGGATAGCGTCGTATGGCGGCCATTCTTTTGCACCGGTGTATTGTGTCACGCGGCCGGCCGCTGTTTTGTCTCACTGTCAACGTCAACGTCGGGCCAGGCACTGTCCCGTGATAGGTTCACCCTTTTACGTGGTTTAATAACAAATTGATTAACTGCATACATTTCCCTCGCCTGCTCCCGGGCGGACAGCAGCAGCAGCTACGTGGGGCCGTTGTTTTCACTTGTCGCTTTTCCGCTTTCCCAAACGTGTGCACGATCCGGCTTTTGTACCGAGCCGTTTTTTTTGGTTTCATTTGCTTCCACGTGTTTTTCGTCGCTTCCAACCGATCGACAGCATCCAGCTTCATCAGTGTGGTTTTTTGTCGATCGCTGTTGCTGTGTGTTACCATTACCTATTGCTAGATGTCACCGCCGCTAGCTCGACCGGGTTGAATTGAATTCTCAACTTCAACTCCACTGGTACTGTGCGATCAGTGTGTGACAAACAAGGAAAATAAAACGAAATGCACAAACAACGAAGCAGAGCAGTGTTTTTTTCCCCCTCTTCTTGCCCGTTTCGTTTGCTGATGTTCCGGGGGCGTATTGGGGCCGCGAGGTAATACATAAATAAATGTCACATTTGCGACACAACTGCATAAAATGGACAGGACGGTACTATTTTTCCGTTCTGTTTTTTGTGTGTGTGTGTGTTTGCTTCCCATCAAGCGGACAGACCGTTGGCTACAAGGTGCTAACTAGCTGCAAGATGTCTATTTTATTCGCTTCCTTTTCGTCTGCGATCAATAGAGACGATCGGAACAATTGCAAAGATCGACACATTGTGGTAATG
Organism: Anopheles funestus; assembly: GCF_943734845.2. Classification (NCBI taxonomy): domain Eukaryota; kingdom Metazoa; phylum Arthropoda; class Insecta; order Diptera; family Culicidae; genus Anopheles; species Anopheles funestus. The sequence goes on along the minus strand of NC_064598.1, from coordinate 87,256,971 downwards.
CTAGCGGGTAGGGAGCTGTTTGGGACGTTGTTTTAATCGCGCGGCTTTTCTTTATTTATATTTTATCTTGCTTTTCTAGCTTAGTTGATCCCTTTTGGTTGATATATCTGAATAATTTTGTTACCAAATTTTTTTTATTTTTCATTGTAATTTTTTATTAACAAACAAACAAAATTAAAGAAATCTTAAAATTACATTTCCTCTGGATTTTAGTCATAATCCAACGAATATCACTTTTAAATCATTGTCAGGTACAAGAAAAAAGGCCCCCCATAAACCCCACTATAATCAAAGATTAACTCGCAAACACTCAATGCATACACACGGCTATGTTCCTGGGTCCAAGCAGTGTTCCTTCCATCACACGAGTTCAACCTGGTAAGCAACCAAAGGTGCCCATAAATTAAAATTAGTTCCGATGTTATGCGCAACTTAATGACATGCAGCAGGTGTTCATCGACGTGACTACATTCAATCCCGAACGCACTCGCAGACGGAACGACTCGTGCACGACTTTGACCGCGACACACCACGGTAGACACAGTCGCAAATGAGCATTCCAGTTGACGACAACCGCCACCGATCGGAAGGGCAGTTTGAAACATAAACCTCAAAACACACACAGGCCGACGCTGGAGGTGTTTGGGCAGGGGTGATTTTTTTCCGGGCGGCCACCTTCTGACCTCGACCACGGCCACAAGTAGCATAAAAATGGAGCAGTATGCTAACACTTGGGTCAAGTGCGAGCTACACGCGGGTTGTCACTTGTTTTGAGTAACTTCTGTCTGAATGATCTTCACCTTCGAGTTCCGGTGGTAGCTTACACTGCCATGTACATGTACATTAACCTTCGTGTGCGTTAAATTATCAACTCTACCAAGTTTCTTACTTACCCACTCTCAACTATCCACTCAGCGCATCGTTTGTCATCGTTATGTCAAACGCGCAAACAACCATCATACCCTGTCCGATCTAGCTTTTGATCAGTGCCGAACTCAATCAACGGGTGATTACAGATGTTTTCCCTTCGAATGGTAACAGGGAAAATGGAGCAAACGCTCCGGACGAATCGGCGGTAGCGGTTGATTAAATTATAGGTACAGATAATCGTTTAGATTAAATATCAATAAAAATCGATCGACTTATCGCATCGATCTGCTGCGTCCCGGGTGTACGGGACAGCGTTTGCACCCAGAAAAGCACCCCGGACGAGCGATCGTGACGCCCAGTGTACGCGGGAACGGGATTCGCTTCCTCCTGCGAAACGAATGTGTACCGGCGGGTAACGTTTCCTCACATCTTCTGCTCATTGAGTGTGGTTCATTTTCTAATGAAATGATCCTTCACAACAAGTACGTATTAAATTACGCTTTGCGTTTTTCGCTGCGATCGAAACGATTGGCAACAGGTAGACCGGGCATGGGAAATTTTCTTGCAAATGGTATCGACACAGACAGCATATCTTGGTGGGAACAAGTTTTCAATAATTGAGTGGTTTGAAAATATATTAATATTTTTTAAATTGAACCACATAAAAAATTGTCAGCACCATTTTAATTTAAAAAAAAAAAACTTTATGGCCGATTTTTGAGTTTTGGTTAAAATTATTTTTTAACATAATTACTCTTATCTAATATCGCTCAAGTTCTACACTTTTGTTGCGTTCAAGTCGCTCGCTTCTATCAACACGGCCAGGCCGTTCTATCTGAATAAAAAAAAGTCCCTCGTTTCTTCCCTCGTACCCCGAAAGCATCATCAACTTGCGCGAAAGTAACCGCTTTTCCAACGCGCAATTGTAAAACTACGCCACCCATCGAACACACAGGACGAACGCAACCGCAAGTGCTCCCAGCGGGTGGCTACACAGCACCGAGCGGGTGTCCATTTTCTTTCCTTACCTTGAGCATCGTTTTTTTTCCCGCTCCAGCACTATTGCCTGATGAGCATCAGTTACGAAGTCGATGCTCTAGTCAGTAATTGCTCAATAAAAACTTCGCGATCTGTCGTTTGCTTGTGCGCAAAAGGGGTTACAGCTTCGTTTTTTTTGTAGTTGTTGTTGTTGTTGCCGCTTCTTCACCGCTTCGTTCATGTTTACCATCAAAACCTGACTCCCGATAAACGACCACGGATGAGCGAACAGGGGGAACGATTCATTACCCGGTGGGTGCTAGCTTAAGAGCTTCCAGGGAAGCGATCGATCGAGACTTTGCGATAGCTTTTTAATAGCCGTCATCAAAAAAATAAGCTACACATCCAACAGAACAGAAGGGCAGAATTTTCACACAATGTACTCACAGGTACGGTTAGTATGTTTGTGGTTGATGAGCGCGTGAACATCCTTTGAAATGGTTTTTGTTTTTGGATAAGGTGTCCCTTACCACGGGCTTCGATACGATAATAATTTAAAGTGATTTTCACTCCTGCTTAAGTTTTCTTCGGTAGCTTTACTTTGTTCAACGTTTTTTTTCATTGATCCCGTCACGGCACGGTTCCAGGACAGATCCGCTTACAGTGGATCATCTTCACAGTTCACCGACCCAATATGCTACCCCACAACGTTTCAAGTTTGAAGATGCACTTGATGACGTTGCACTACTGCGCAGTTGAAACAATATTATCTTCCGCCCAGTCCGGGGGGCTTATACTGGCGAAAGGGCCTCCGGAACGCATCCGACTAATAAGTACACATTTGCAGTCCAATCGGATCGTACCGGTGGGTAATAGGTAGAGCAGGTACCTTCCCGCGTAACGAGATCGAACGACAATCGACAACCGTCGGACAGAGAACACACCACGGCAGATTCTGCCATCCACCAGACAGGGCGACTCAATCATGTTGATGCTGTTTGACAGCAGCTGCAGCAAAGCGTGCAACGCTGGTCGGCAGGTCTGGTGCAAGTCCCTGCATTTTTTTTTCACTGCCCTCAACGATGATGAGGCATTCTTAACGAAATAATAATACAGTTTACCAGGGCTATTAATATTCCCACCCCGCTGCGCTCTTCTTCAGCCGCAACCAAACAAACCGGGCCAGGCGTGACTTGTTGGAAGGCTCTCATTTTCCGCTTACCCATCGGACGGAAGAAGACGCACCCCCTCCCCCGGTTGGATGCGTGAGTGTGTACCGTGTGCCTGTTTGCAGATTGTAGTCTAATATTTATCTTGCTTTTCACCTGAAGAACCGATCGTTCTTCTGCTCTCCGGTTGACGTGTGAGCCGTGCAAATTGAATTCGATGAGGTGAGTTATAGGTGATTATTGCCATTACCGGCAACGGCTGAAGAGCGATTCCCCGTGCCTTCCCGACGTGTGCGTGTGTGTGTGTGCATGTCAAGTGGGTTGTGGAGGGAAAATGCACCTTCACCCAACCCAGGCGGGGGAGAATACCATTCCGGAATGACAGCTACTTAGGCGTATTGATTATCAGTGCAGTACAGCGCGCGACCATGTCGAGTGAAGCTTCGACGAAGCTTTACAAAAGCGTCAACAGTCGTGTGGATCTTTTTCCCGTTCACACCACACACGCACTTGTTCGACAGGCAAATGCTCCACTTGAGCGGTCAAAGCTCGACATTCTTGCCAACCATCTCCGGAGGGTATGGCATGAATGATTAGAAACCGCGTGCTTCTCCAGGGAGGTTTTTTTTCTCCTGTGACATCGAAACCCACCGAAAAGGGACCCGGGAACAGTACCAAGGGACCGTACAGGCGACGTCTAATTTAATGATTGCTGGGTTTGCAAATTTACACCTTACCGAGAAGACGGGACGCGGACGGGAAACAACTTCCATGGTGAGGACGCATCGGTTTGCCCTGAGGATAAATGGTCACAGCAAAGGGTGGCGAGAAAGTGTATGCACCCATCGAGGGGTCGATATCTATGCGCGCTTGCTTTGCATACAGCGTGCAGCCAAGAAAAGAGAACCTCCATTAGTACCAATCTTTTGAATAGGATCGTTTGTCAAGCTGATAATGGTAATTGAGTAACCTGGAGCGTTTCACACGTTTCCTTCACGTTACTGGTCGCTGCTGCCATATGTTCGTACGGTGGTACCATAATAAGAAAGAAACCTTCTTTTCTTACTGCTATCTGTTTTTTCCGCCTGTTTTGCACCTATCGATACACTATGAATTTTCCCGGCAAAACGATGTCTTTAATGAGGCAAGTATGGGTTTTTGCAATGCACTCGGTTAAATGACAAAAAATCAGGAGATTTTTTGTTACGAAGCATGGTTTTTTGTAAAAAAAAGTTGTCGAGAATATATAATTCAAAACATCGCTAAACTTTTATGACAAATAGAGACATTAATTTATGAATAATTCTCACTTTAAGTATTTCTTCCCCCGTTTCATAAACCATACAAAAAGCCCCCAACAACTCGCTTGCTCTTAAACAATGTGACACATAAATCATATTTTAGCGCTTTGTTTTATATCCCAGGAGAAAGGATCACGCACCTATCATTCCAATCAAAAAGAAAGCTTCACCTATCTGCCATCATTAGATACCGATCGCTAACCAATGTCACGCCGAAAAAAAGGGACAGTTTCACTTCGCAGATCTATGACAAAGCAGTTCTGTTCGGCTCGTTGATGCCCATGCGGATCAATCTCTTGATCTCTCTCCCTCTCTGCGTATTGCCGAAAATCACGCCACCATAAACACACCACGGGCTAATCTTTCCGAGCATCGAGCGATCGAAAAAATCGCTTGATTTGCTGCACAGCAAAACAAAACCTACCTTCAGCATCTATCTCGGCGATCGTTTTACCTGTCCGCCTCGGCGATAAGTTTACCATCCACAATCACAGCCATTTTTGCGCGAGCCTAAGGTCACCAAATCACCCGTCCAGATCGGTGAAACCTTCCGTCAAATCAGCGAATCAGGTTGAACTGAAACAATTTTTTTATATTGTTGTTGATCCGGGTGCTACACTATCACGCGATTTATGAGTTCCCTCCTGACGCTGTTTGATCCATCCAGCAAAAGGGAAACATTGTGCTGCAACGACTAAACCGGGCTGGCACGAACTGACCGAAATGTAGAATAATATCGTCGTCGGAAGGATGATGATAAAAAAAAATCATAAAAAAGCCTCTTCATAATTTTTGGCAACTAGATACAAATCTTTACTTCCCATCGAAAGAAGCGAGGCGATCGTCATATCAGGGAGGAAAAAACACACCCTTGGGTACGGGTATCGACCTCGTTTTGTTGGGACCTTTATCTTAGGACGCGCACCGACCACATCGTGCAACCGGGCTACCCGCAGGGATACCGACCCACGGGAGGACCTGTGCAGAAGATCACTCCGTGACAGGTTACGAGACGCTACGTCACAAACATACGGAAGGTTCGTCCGATTCGCGGAAGAGTTTGGATGCCACGGTCGGCATAAAAGACACCGCACGAAATGAAACGATGCTCTGGGCATTGTTATAATTTCTGCAGGTGAAATACCTGCCATCGGTCGGCATCGGTGAGGGCATAGACAATCAGCGAGGACCTGCGTGTCCGTATGCCGACCAGAGCGAAACCAAAAGCACACAAATACTGCCCCGATTTGGCACTGATGCGGACGATGATGCGGCCAATTGTTTTATGGCCCAACGTGCCCAACGATTAAATAGGTCACTAAAGAATTCAACGTGATTTGAATGACTTGGTTGTGCTTTGTGATTAAAATAGTTAGAGAGAAACCAAATTTCACGATGATTAAACGGGCTGAACAGTCTCATTAGAAGAGAAGCAGCAATTTTTCCTTCTAAAATGAAAGTAAACCTAACTGCAGCAAGTAGTTCGTCTAATCAAACATCGATTTGAGGTACAAAATCAATTACTAGCAAACCACATCAAACTGATCAATTCCTTCTGCCGAGAGCGAATTACCCCACAATAATCCTTCGAACAAACACATCCAAGAAACCGTCCGATCGCATGTGAAAACTCATCTTGCGCTTGCCTTAAAACGGTTCTGCATGATTGTCCTCGGGCACAAACGATCGTCGGGACGGGCGATAAATTTCAAATTCGAATAAATCCAACATCAAAACTCGCGCTCATCGGTACACGCTTTTTGTGTGCGCTGCGAATCACCACTTCCGAAAGGTATAATGGGATGGGAAAAATGAACCTGTACTCACGACGATCGTTCCCCACTTCTTAATACACCTTGATATCAACTGTTCTTTCGACTGTATCGTATCCCTCGGTGATCCACGATTAGAAGGTTCGTCGTCTGGTGGTCAGTGATATCAGTTTCATAGGCATCGGGATACAGAAACCCATCCCTGCAGCAGTAGTGTGTTTTCTTTTTTTGGCAGCTCGTAAGATGACCGGCAAGAAATGTGCCTTGCCGATTGTTGCTGCTGGTCGCTTCAATACAATCCGAAGATGGGAGCAGAAATAATCAAGTTCAAAACAGCACTGAAGATGATATTTCTACCGTTTCGAGCCCGTTTTTATGTTTTGCGCGGCTCCACGAAAAACGGTCCGTGGGGAAATCCATCCCTTGCGGACAAATATGGTCGCGGCTGGATCGTGCACTTTGCATAGGCACTTTTGTTTCGAGGAGGCAAGATTCGAAGATTTGTTTCTTCGGGTTCGTCGCCTTCGGTGTATTCACGATGACCTCCCGCTGTGGGAGACCCTTTAACTTGAACTTGAAATCATCTGACCGAGTCGAGATGAGCTGTCAGCTTTTCGGATGCCTTCCTGTTCGTTTCTAATTTTATTCTCGAATTGTATACTACCCTTAGTATCCCGCTTGGGTTGTAGTTGTTTTTTCCCCCTATTGTGAACACTGAGACACACCAAAATGGCGCATCTTCTATTCTCATCTTCATTATCCGGTAAAAGCTGGCAGACTTTCAGCTCAACTAACGGTAGACCCCCACCGACATCTCACGCATCTCGTGAGCTTCACCTTGATGTGGTTGGTAACGTTTTCATTTCCCAAAAACCGATTCCCCACAACCGCTTGGTCGGTCCCTTTGCTCGTGTCACGTCATTCCATGCCTGCACCAATAATGATACTGCCTAATGATAAACATTTCAAAACGTTATGAAAATCGTGCCCCGATCCCGATCGCTTACCGTGAGCATATTTTGGGATAGACTGGGCAAAACTGCATTATCGGTCAATTATGACCGGGTTGAAATGGACTTGTTAAAGTAAGGTGACGAGCGATCGGTGATTGTTGTGGGGTAGTCTATCTACATCTTGGCAGCGGTAGAACTGCTTGAGTTTGGCTCAAATAATAGAGACATGTTGAGAAATAGCGCTGATTCATACAAGACGCAGTACACGTTTTACGTGGAGAAAGTCTTCAGATATTTGTTGGATGTGTACTCCAGTCGTATTTAATCAGTTTACTACTTGAAACCTCCGTAAAGATCCTGGTGAGACTCGAATATTTTTTTTACAAAATAGATGAAAATGGAAATATGCAAATACAAATCACTGTATCATATCATAAACACACCCGGTAGCAGCACAAACAAGCTCGTGACCTAGTTCTTAGCTGCCCGTGACCCAGTTCTAAACACAGCATATAGTGCGTAGCATAGGCAGGCTCATTAGGCACCGTTTCATAAATCATTCCACCCGTCCTGAGCGTGTCACGGAAGCGTTTCTTCACACAAATCCTACCAACAAGCAAGCAGCACTCCCGCATAGACACTTTCTAACGATCATCAACATCGCACTAATAAAAGTAAGGGCCGCACACGAACGGCATGTGAAAATAAGATCCCAATTCTCATGCTCAAGAAAACGTGCTTACGCGAAACGCGTTAACGGATTTTATATCGCTCACGCTCCGGTGAAAAGATGCGGCAAGAAGCGAAAAGTCCCAAACCACGAACTAGTCTCGTCCGTCCGGATATATTAGTTTCATTCCATTCTCCTTTAATCGTCCGCACCTTTCGGTTTGGCAGCGATCGCATATCGGCATTAAGAGCGTACTGCTTTACAATCGTTTGGATACGGGATCGGGTTTTTATGATCTGACCACGGACTTTGGGCTAGAACACCATGTCCCAAGGTTTTGCGATCCAATCAGACGGGGGCAAGTGCCACGCGGGTACTTAAATTGTGGTCACACGCTACAATGTATGGGATGTGCGATGTGTCGTACCCTCTCGGTGTAGGGATGTAGGACCTGCTGTTCCCTTTTTTTCCCCTGTGAATTCTGCACGCGGCACTTGGTTAATGGTGCCATCTTTGGAGAAATTTTTACAACCTTGTCAATTGCTCGTTTGCCCATTTTCGCAACAGATTTTCGCTTCCCATGGGGTTCTGCCGGTGCTAAGTGCGAAGCACCTAGTGACATAATGATAATATTTAATTTAAATCGCAACTCAGGTGCCAATGCTTACCCGGGCACACATGACAGAAAGATTCGCGATAGCGTGCCAACGCAAGATTGTGCCCGAAGTGATGCCGCAATTTAATTTGACCGTATCAGAACCGGCTTCTAGCACACACGGCCTGATCTCACTGTCAACAAAGAAAACGGGTGAGTAACAAGGAGAAGGCAAGAACAAAAAGGTGCAAACGAAACGCGACCACTAGGAAAGACCTGCGAATCCACGCTTTACACACGTTGACAGGCGTCGAATCATTAAATGGAAGTTAAATAATTTCGCTTCCACACGATGTTCACGGTTCGGTTGGGTCGTAAACGGCAGAAACCATCCTGCCAGCGGCAGTAATCAGGGTCGTGAAGCACCTGATTAAACACCGAAATAAAGCCCATTCAATTAAATCTAATTTAATGAAGTGGCACGTCTCGCATTCCGCATCGCTTGTGTACTGTGTACTGAACATTAAAGCCCACGGACTGTTAGGTTTTCATGCCATTCCCAGGAAGTGCTGAGGTGGGTTGACATTCCATAGTATCTTAACGATCAGTGTGAAGGGAACATTGTATGTAGCATATCTTTATTGGTGATGTTGTATACCAAGAAGTCCTTAGGAATAGGAGTTTTTTTGTTTTGAAAGTTTGTTGTAATATAAATAATAAATAATTGGTTTTATACTTCTAAGAATTTTTATTTCTCAAAACAAGTACAATTTAATATTAAACAAAAAATATTATATCTAATTGCTCTATAGTTTATCCTTCTATTATTTTACCTTTCCTTTATTCACTATCATTGCCGCCGCATTTCCTACAGTACGCCTTAACCCGCCCAGTGGCATTAAGTAATTCCCTTTTTGGGAGCACCGTTTATGTAATGTCAACACCCGATTTCCGTGACCGTGTCGCGCGAGGCTATCGGTTTCGCGCGAAGGGTGGCCCATTCCGTCACCCAGGCAAGCGAAGCAAAGCGAACCGTCCCCTTGCACATAAACACACTACACAGAACTGTACCAAATATGAGCCAACCGTACAGCACCTCACATCTGCAAATGTCCACCCGGCGGAATAAAACGAACTGACATTTAAACTTCTCTCACTCTCTTCCTAATCGCGATGCTGTGATCATTTTGCACCCCTGAACCCCTTTCGGTGGTGCTGACCGGGTGAGAAAGCTCACTGAATCGGTGAAAAACACACGACTCCCTCCGGCCCATCCGTACTGAGGAAAGGAGATAAATGTGCTCAAAATCAAATTACTATTCTTTTCAACATATTCAACCCTTTTTCTGCCCCGCAAGTCCACCGGTGGTTTCACGTTCCTTTTCGGCTACGATCGGATTAGCTGTCGCGAGACCGACCGAAAAGACACTTTCAACCTGATCCTCAACCATACACACACACCGATCGATCAAGAAGAAAACCCACCCACCCCTTTTCGGTGACCGGTGGTGTTGGTTGAAAGGTGACAAATGTTTGCCCAAAGGGCTTCCATTTCGGTGTCCCTTTTGGTGGAACCGGCTCGGGCACTTAGGGGGAGTCCCATCGGATCCCTCTAATGACTGTCTAAACATCGCAACATGAAGAAGGATGGCGGTAAACAGGGATTTATTTGTCCCTTCTACTGCCCAGTACCACCCATCTACCACCCCGAAGGGAAACAGAGGTCGAAGAAAATGAAGCGAATTCTCACGGGGCGTTTGATCTTTCGCGGTTATATGTTACATGCGTTTCGCGATTTTTGTACGGTGCACGGTTGGGTATGGGGCGGGTTTTGATTGATAAAACTCCTTACGTCAGTAGGATTGCCGTCGTGCCGTCGTGCCGTGCCGATGGATTGGCGTTGAATTCGAAGGTTCGAATTTATAATTGGAGTTTTGATTGAATATCAAAAATCAGATCCTTCGTCTCGATGCTCTACCGTGTTGCTTCCGTAGCGTCGGTGAAGACATTCGCCCAGAGTGTGGCCCTCTCGGGTCCTATCGGGAGGTAAGATCTGCGCACTTCCTTAATAGGACATTTCGGTACCGCTGATTAACTGCGGGAACTTTTGCAACAAAAAGGAGTCCTAGTTCGGGATAGTGCAATCAGCTGGGAAAACAGTAGCAGCCAGTGGTCGGCAACGAATGTTTTGTTCATTTGAAAATGATGAGTTTACAAGCAATTAAAGAGATATGAGCACTTTACATTTGATCTTTATCATTATCTTTTTTGGTACTTAATACAAAACAAAAAGGTAACATTTTATTCCCATTAATTCATCAGTTTAAGAACCACTGGCCTTTCCTGATCACCATCACCATCGATAGTGTTTGAAAGCATCGGTTCTTTCTGCGTTCCCTTACGTCGTTCAGGTCGCGCGACATAGACACTTGTTTTCACCTTCCCCAACGCCCCGATATGCTGGCCGATAGTGTCGCGGCTTGCAAACGAGCTGGAAAGATGGCCAAACACTGATAAGGCGGATTTCGCTCAAAAGCGAGCGCAAGCGCGCGCGTTCGCTCCCGCGATTGAAATCGATTCCTTTCTGTGGCCGGCCGACCGACCTGCCCAAACTTGGCCATCATCTGCACCCGGCGTGTACCGGGGCGGCACTAACAGATTGAACGGATTTGAAAGTCTAAAGAGCAGTAAACTCCCCGGTACGCCGCCACACCGTCTCGATCGAAGAACTGTAGCGTTTACCTTTTTATCTGCCGTTTAGTTTTCCCGCCGTTTTATCGCAGCTCTGTGTTTCCCGTGGCAAAATTAACCGACAAATGGTGCTTTTTTTTATTTGTCAAATGTCAAACACGATTGCAGCTAAGCGTGTGGAACGATAGCGACAAAACGGAGAGAACACCATCACGTCGGGCATGATTTTAATGATCAGAAGAACTTTTTTTTGAGTATGTGAAGAATATATTGTACCGTACTTAGTAGTGGAATACCCTTTTTTCCGGAAGGCATACGGTTTTTTTACACCTACAGAAACTTTCACCATTCGAACTTAATTTTTTAATGCTTTGTGCTGTTTTTGGTGAACGCGGTTCAGCGAAAACTTTAATAACAAGATCATCGTGCAATCCCTTTGAAGCGTAAAGGTTTTTGGGGTTATAAATTTTAACATCGACAGCGACATGCCATCAAGTGGCAGGACCCTTTTATGATCAAATCCACCGAAGGAGGATTTTAGGTTCGGCATAGTTTGGCAAAAATACGCAGAACCGATACTTATCTCAAGAAAGAGGAAAGAATGGAGAGGGGTAGGGACACACACCATCCCACCCAAAAGCGCCACACTGACCCCGGCGTAGCGGTGGAACATAAATTACAAATTTGTGTATGCTGTTACCCTGACGGGAGCATTTAAAAGGTTTTTTTTCAGCGTTGTTTTGCCATATCCGTGTGTAGCGTTTACGTTTATCTCCCTTAAAAACACCTGAAAGAGAAAAGAAGAAATGGTGTACCGTTTTGCTGTTCCTTAAGCATCCCTATGCGCTCAAAAAAAAAGCTGTTTGCAAAAAAAAATGAAATGGACAAATTTTTAGGATCCTGGTGAATATATCCTCCAGATAAAAGACTCTAAGAGACGAACCCAGGTATCTAATGGAGATCACTCCCAACATTGCTGCACTGTGAAACTATTCGCTGACCTCATTCTCCGTGCTAAAGCGAAACGAAACTTAGTTCCACCGCTCTTGCTCTCTCTAAGGCAGCAAACGGAACTGCAACAACCCCGATAGCCGAAAAATGAGTGATTCCTCGAAATTAACGGAAGGGTTTGCCCGACCATCCCAAACCTGAGGCATTCCATCATTTTGGGGCTCTCACATGCAAAAAAAAAACAAGCACAGTACAACAGCCTTCAACCAACAGGGTCCTGACCTGCCGTTCAGCGGCGTTGAAAGATAAATCAATTCCTGAAAACTTCTCATTAATTCCCGTACGCGGATACACAGCCTTTGAGAAAGCCTTCCGATCCTTCTGCTGTGTGCAACAAATCCTCGAAGGAGTTTTTTTTGTTGGTTCTTGAAGGGGTTACCGTTGCGTTAACCCTGGCGTGGGGAGTCATCAATAAACACACAGCCGAACTCTTCCTCGTAGCCTCGGAGCGTAGTATGTTTGCACATCGAAATTAATGTAACCGAGTCCGACCCAAATATTTTCGCGACATACCTTCTCACATCTTTCCATCTCATCTTGGTACGAAGATTTGATACATGTCCGAGTGCACTCGGACCCGACCTCTCGTTATCGGGGCGGCCAAGATGCGGCTGAGTAATGAATTCACCAATAAAAGTCGACACGAGGTGATAAATGAGCGTATTATCATTAAACATTTGGACACCAAGCGCAGGGTGGTCGGAAGTAATCGACTTGATCTTTTGGGAGATTCTCTAAGACTAGTTATCTAACTGCACCAAAACAGCTTAATAGCTGTTTCCCTCCACATTTCGTGCAGCAGGGAGGCGAGTATGCTCAGTGACAGTGCCTCACGATTTTCCACCTTTTCGGTTGAGACACGAGACTCGATGGCGTGCTTCTATGATAATAGATTTGTTAACTCTAAATCGTGCGCGTTTTGAAGGCTTCATTTTCGTGTGCGGCCGCTCACTCTGGACGGGCTGGCAAAGGTTTTCGGAACTCCAGCCAGCATCGTTGCTTTCTTATCGTGGGAAACGTACGCTTGCACGTGCACATCATGGCATCAACACCATTACCGAGGGCAACATTTTCCAACCCGTAAGTAGCGGAAATTAGATCAAAACAGGGCAACATTTCCCTCGAAGGGATACTCCTAACCCCGGCCCTGGAACAACGCACAAAACTATACCGCATCTTTACCGCAATCACCGCAGCTGGACATCGGTGTTTTCAATACTTTGTGTTTATCGGGCCTCACCAGATAAACCAGATCACCGTACACGCATGCACGGATATCGGATTAATTAACCACCTTTCCCCGGCCGACCCGACCGCGCACCCTCGTGTCGTGTGCAACTTTCCGCCACAAAACAAGTGGTAATTTTCTCTCTGTCGAATGTTGAAAAGAAGAAACAACCCATTCGGACAAGCCCTCCGCAGGCAACGATGGTAACACTATCCAATCAAGGGCAGTGTCAAGTCCTGGTCCTAGCCGTCGTCCCGCTGGTTCTCATAGCGTTCACATGTCAGTGTGCGGCGGTGAAAATGTACGCTGCCGCTCGGTTTGGTGGGCATATGCGTGCGCATGCGTGGACATTGCACCGGATGGCACCGGTCCACCGGGATTGACACAGATACTTGGGGTTTTGAGGCGGTGCTCGGTTACTCTACAAAAATGGGGTTCGTTGTCGTTCGCGCGTGTGTGTCTTTTGATATGTCGGTTAGTAATGAAGCGTACCGGAGCGTCTGCCATCGTAGACAGAACTTTTTTGTAAATTTCTTTATACAGTTACAAGTTCAAAACGTGCTAGAAACCTTTCTTTTTTAAGTTATTCATTAAATAGACGCTATCGTCCTTTTGTTCGAATTTCCTTTTATTTAAAACACTAAGAAAAACTTTACATTTCATACCAACAACTTAATCGGTAAAAACTTTGCCCTAAACATTTTTTTTGTCACACAGACTCCACAGTCATCTTGTGGTCTTCCCCAAGACTAAGCCCTTTCTTACCAATAGAAGCCCTAGACAAGAGGGACCGATTTCCCCTGAAACGAGACGTGTAAAAACCGTACACTGGCTGCTACGCTACGGTACGGTTAGTTTTAGGAGGAAATTTGCCTGTCGTCTGTCATAACCGTCTCGCAAAGGGAATCGAGTTCGCCTCAAGCCAGGTGATCTCAGACATCCTGACCGACGTCTAATCTAGCACTGTCTCGCTCGCTTTCTCTCCCTCGCTAAGCCTTGTTTTTTTTTTCATTTTATTGCGTCTACGGTACGCTGACACGCGCCATTCGTATTAGCCGGGACGTCTATTGCAAGTCAAGATTTATTAGCACAGACAGTGAGGACGCGTTGCGTTGACGCAGCCTAGACGTGAAACGGTGACTTATAAAACATATCAAATATAGTTTTTTCTTATTCGCTTCTCTTTCTCAACAGTTTCCCGGTGCAGGCGAATGATCCACGCAACGAAGGCTTGCATTGTAGGGAAAGTATGTTCCCGCTGGTCGATTGGATGATTGGTTACAATCGGCAGCAAGCGCGAGGAATTCAACCATACTTCACCGCCCTATGATTTACAGTCTGAGTAAGTACTTCGAGTCGATTATTCTCCTGGACTGAAAGGTTACGAGCGTTGGGCAACACCTTTCAGCATGTTTTTTTTCGAAACAAACAAATGTGCTAAATTCGTAGGAAAAATGTATTCTTTTTATAAACAAAAAAAAACATTTTCGAAACAATAAACCTACGTTAAGGGGGAATCCCTGCAACAAGTCGGTAAGGTAGGAGACGAAATCATCAAAAAGATTTAAATACGCTTCAAGCTGAAGTGTTGCGCACCCGAAACTTGGATACAGGATACAGTATAGGGTCGCACCGTCTTATCGAAGTTTGCAAATCTTCAACATAAACTTCAACAACTTCCTACCGAAAAAAGCAATAAGGCCCAACTGTACGATCGGTGAGTGTTTTGTTTGTTGCATGTCGTGTGTCGAAGGTTTTGTGAACATTCCCCAACGGCTTCGGCTTCAGAACCTTCGATGTTACTTCCACAACATTTTGGATGCGGTATGCGCCTCTTTTGAGCGGCCAATCTCAATCGGAAGGCTAACAACATGCACGCTACCACTTTCGGAAGTTTTAGCCCGTTGTACGGGAGTGAAGGGCAGAAAATCGACTTGAACGAGCGACGGCAAGAAAGAAAGCTAGTTGCCGGAGTGAAATCGATTAGTCGGAGCGTTAAGTGATTTATTTCCTTATGATTTTTTCATCGCTTTTAATGTTTACATTGTTTCCCCTTCGGAGTGCGCAAAAAAAACAGAGGGGGATGGAAATTGTTGCGGAATATAACGATCGATTGATCGTGGGTTGCGGACAAGGGCTTAGGTACACCTATGTTAGTGAGAATGGTGTTTGGTTTTAAATATAGCACTTTTTATTTTATTTTTAAACTTAATTCTCTTAATCGAAGCGAAATTTGTAATGTGAAATAACAAAGTTTAATGTAATTTTTATCAAACTTGCAACATCGCAACAACCTAACAGATTTTATTTTTGCTTAAAATCATTTTTGTCTTATTCTCATAGGCAATAATCGTAAATATAAATAAAATCTTACACATTTTGTAAGCCGTTTTCGGTGGTCACGACTTTCATGCTACTTTGTTATGCAGTTCGTGTGAAGTCAGGCATTGAAGTTATCCGTGTTCGAAGAACCAATGCTAGAGAAAGTGACAACAAGGTGGTAACAGAACTAGGTGAAGATTTTCTTTTTGAGAGTTTAACAGTTTTCACTGTTGAAACAAAATTCTTTTTCTTTTAAGAAGGAATATGTCTGCAGAACTGATGATTTCATTCTGTTTCCTTTTTCCTCACAATTCCTTTAACTTCAACGGTTGCCTTTTTCTGCACCCAAAATATAATGCCCATCATTTCGCTCTTCCATTGAAATGCACCATAAGTCCCCATAAGTCTCCTCAAAACACCCAACTCTTTTGTAAAAATTGTACACACCACCAACCAACTCCCATGCGCCATGAACCGCCCGACTTCAATCCACACTCCAGCTCGATCAGAAGATATTTGTGCAATTCTTTACCAACAAAACACCGTACTCCGCTCTCGTCCGTAGTAAAAATGTAAATTTTTATGAATTATTTTCATTATTATGTGTTTTGAGCAGCTTGTGTGCAGTTTTCGGCAGATACATTCCCTTGGTGGTGTGCCCTGTCTTTATGGATTTACCTTTTTGGCGAAAGAGGGCCCTTTTGCGTTGACGCAGCGACTTTCGGTGGTTTCATCCCGCTTCGTTCTTTGCATGAGAGTAACAAAAGGAGTTCCAGCCCATACCTACGAACTTCCTTCCGCCGACACAGTCCGTCCGTGATGGTCTCTTCCTGTTCGGTGCTGCCGGGCGACGTTTTGGTGTGTCGTTTTCACCCAAATGGTGAACGATTGTTCTTTCCCCGTGCGCCTTGTCGTGTAATGGTTTTTGGCGGTTCTCGTCGCACACCCAAAAAGATCTTTTTATTATTATTGTGTTGCAAGTCAGTAAAAAGTTGTGGGTTTTATGCTCATTTTTTTACGTCCTCCCAATTTCGTGTCTTTTTTGCAGTTTCAGCTTTTCTCTCCTACTTCTACTTTAATCCTTTCGTCCTGCGTGTCCTACCAGTTGGAAGGAAGGGTGGAGGGGGAGAGGGAAGGGGGGTCCAACTCCCCAGCTCAACTGGGTCACGTGTGCTGAAATTGTTCCGACTTGCGTCGAGCGAAGTTAGCCCTTTTGCTTGAAGGGTGATGTTTTCCTACACCCTATCGCTACCCATCACCCCCCCCGCACCGTGCGCAATTACCGCCCGTGTCGTTTTGCGCACGCGCAGCCTACGTCCGAAGCCTAAATGAACGATTTAAGCGAGGTTAATCCTCGCTGACCCGAAAATGGTAATGAAGGCAGTTTGCAACGACCGAGAAGGACGGGACGCACCCCAGACATTTCTGCGGACATGCCGGTGGGCGCATAATTCGGCAAATGAGTGCACAAGTAACGGGACCGGGCGGCCAACAATAAAGTGTACCACCCCGTGTGTACCATCTTCCCTTTGGTACAGGACGACAGACGGTTCTGCATGCACACGTCCCGTGCAATATGGCTCCAGATTGCCACTCTGTCATCATTTCACGTGCCTTTTTGTTGGTCGTTTCCCGGTGTGCCGCTGCAATGGCAAGGGGTTTACAGTGCAATGAAGCAGTTTTATTTTTCATTTTTATTCCCTTGCAACTGCAATCATCCACACTTTCCAATGCTTTGGAAAGGGTGCTCCAAATGAGTGTTCCAAAAGAAGCTGCTACGTGTTAAAATTTGCAGTGCATTTTTTCTCATTAGCAACTGTATTGAGTGCATTGAGGGCTTGGAAGATGCGGAGACGCTAGCTGAAGTTCTATAACAAAGGTAAAATTAAAGAATATTTATATTAATCTTTCGTTACGAAGTTTGAGAAACGCTGTGTGGGAGCATAATGTTGATATAAGGGAAGTTTCTCAATTAACTGCTGATCTAGTTGACTCTTGAGCTCCTGAGCGAAGAATAATTTTAGAACCTCAAAGATCTATTCAGAGAAAAAAAAATCTTCAACTTCGCAATGAGCAACATCGAAACTACATGATTCCGCAAACAGAAACTCTCACCGCATCACCCTTTTTTGTTCCACATAGACTGCAGCTAATTGATGATGTACGAGTCCTATAATTTATGGAACACTTTTAGGACCCCATTTCCCGAATCGCTCACTTCTCCCTCTTTTCATTCCTTTTCCATTCCTGCCCAGATAATGGGTTACTGTCGCAAAAGCGGTAGCAAAACTTTTGCATACCCATCCAACATTTACGGTGCGTGCGTCCATCTTGCGTGCGGTCGGCATCGAATTTGCGAATGTAATTCGTTTTAAATGCAATATTTCGCCGTTTTTTTCTTTCATTGCACACCAACCTCGAACATCGGTGGTTCGGGTCGGTTCATTCAGCAGGACGGAAGACACGTATGGATGCGTGTCGCGCTTTGCATTCCACCTGAAAGTTGAGAGACCGATTCCAATCGCATCCTGTTTGGATTCGTCTCTTTCGTGTGTGTGTGTGTCTGATTCTTTTTTTATCTGAACCGTAAGATTAATGGGCATGCCGTTTGTCTGGTGGAGTGGTTTGTTTCAATTATTATTACATTTGGGCGTCAATTTTTCATTTAGCTGTGAGTTCAATTTCCTCCCCATATTCGCTAAAGCATGTGATTGTCATCCATCACCGTATCTTTAGGTGTGCGTTTAATTTTTATACGAATCTTATTTCTTCCTTTTCTTGTGTGTGTTTTTTTCGGTAGTTTACTTCTAAAGAGCAACATTTCACACAAACCACTGCACGTTAAAACCGCAACATGATTAAAAAGGAAGGATGTGCAACGTTTGTGTCCTCACCCCCGGGGGTGTTGTGCCAACGCCATGCTTACACACGCTGACCAACACGATGCGGAACACTGGTAGCCCGGGAACACTGTACTCCCGCTGTTGTTCGCTGCCAGGCCGATCGGCCGATCGTCCGATCGCGAACGCAAAAAGGGTATCCATTTCGGTTCGATTTCCCACAAGTATTTGCGAAAGTTTTTCGATTCGCGATCAAATCCACCCGATAAAAGCATCATAAAGAGTAATAACGCTCATTAAAGTCTGCTACCGGTCTTTTACCCCGGATCGACGCAAAAAAAAAGTCTCCCCTGACCAACAACCCTATTCAGGCGCATCACCATCCTCCCACCCCAGGCCGGAGGACCTTGTTTCTGGCCCGAAATGAGAGAAGCGCAAGCACACGAAACCGATGAACAGAAGTACAAAAAAAAATATATTGCAACAACAACGAAAGACTTGCGAGGCCGCAAGCGACGAACCCACGCTGATTTTGCTCGTTGTTTTGCCACCGTTCAGCCACCAGTTGTCCCAATTGGACAAACATACACACACACATGCGCACCATTACAGATGCAGCTACATAGTTAACAAGAAAACCGATAGCACTGCCCCAGGAAACTCAGTCAATTCTACCGCAGAATGTCGTTCCCCCATCGTTCAGCTAGCAAAGCTCAGTCATCGCTTCGAACCTTATTTTTGTGTAACGTCCTCAAGGTTGTTTCGATGCGTTTTATGTTTTATATATGCTCCTCCTCCTTCAGGTTGGATTTCCACTCATGTTCCATGCATCCACTCGCATTCCGCATTCCCTCTCATCACCTGGTTTGTTGATGGTTTCGTTTTATTAAAAATTTAAAACCGATTATCGCGATCGAGATCAATTAAAAGGAGAAGCGTCCGAGAGAGCGACCGAGAAGACAGTGTTCAGACAGTGAATAAAAAAAACACTGAAACATGTTCTTTTCCATTTTTTTTTTGTTTCTCGCTGTACAGCACAATCATGTGAGTGTGTGAGCTGTGGTTTTGCAAGTGGTAAGATTATAATTTATATTTTTAGTATTTGCTGGTCCGTACTGTCCGTTCCCCATTTTCGGATAGCCGCACGGATGACCACACGTACACGAGTGGTGACAAAACCTCGAACGCTTGTTCGGAGAAATCATTTTAAAGGGAGAAATTTATAACGTTGGTCAGTGTAGCGCACCGTGGAAAGGAGACCCACGGGAAGTTTGATCAAGTGCCTCCGCAAAAGTTGGAAATCTGACGAAATGTTGTTGCCACTCATTAGGCCACAATGCGGTGCCATATTTCATCCCGAGCAAACTACCGAACGCAGCACGGAATGGATGGGCTCCTGCAGGCCACGTTCGCTTCCCGGATTGCCGGCCAGGCTTTGCAGGGTAGACCATTGCCTGGATCTAGACCACGCAAGCACCTTTTTGTTTCCCACCACCGGCACAACGTGGGATAATGCTTTCGTAATCATCACGAACAAGGGCAGATGTGCGTTAAGATTCACCAACGAAAAACAACACCGTCCCGATGCAACCGTTTCGGCGTTCCCATCGTACACCGCGCGCGACCGTATAATCTTACCAATTTTATGCACTTCCGTGCGCCCGGCCTGTCATACCGGGCTGGAGACTGTATTTTATTTTATGTTTTATTTAATTTCTGGTAGCTTTGTGTGGTTTTCCTGCGCTTGCTGTAAGTTACGGGCGGTAAAAAGCGTCTTTGTACCGTTGCGCCTTTTGTTACGCGAAGATGCGCTGAGATGCTGGTGGCATCCCCTCCAGGACTGCACAGTACCATTTTCCCAAATGTGTGATGACCCATTTTAGCACCTACATTGTACGATCCAAGTTTCAAACCAAAGTGCCCACCAACGATGAGACGGTGGGCAGTGAAGAAGTGAAATATATAGTTAAAAAAAGGCACACTACACGAAAACAAACCCCATCAACGCAAAACACACATTACTCTACGCCCTTTGGATGTACCGCTCGTGACTAATGCTCGCCATTCGGTTCGGGCAAAAGGGGGAGAAAAAAACAAGCTTGGTAGAAAAAAAGGACTCAAAATTGAATTCGATTCCAAAGTACCGTTTTCCAGCTAGAAGCAAGGGAATAGAATCTGTTGCTAAACATGGACAAACGCACCATTGTGTTTAGCCCAAAACTAATCCATTGACCATAAACGCTCCACTCTACCGCTGTGCGGGTCCCGGAATGCGCGTAATGGTGCGTAATTACAGACCGCACGTACCTGTTCTGTTGTGGCCGGTATGTTTTACAGCGCCCGAATTCATTGAGCGCATTTTGTTTGCTCTGTCGAATGGCAACCCGTAGAACGTGATCATAATTCAATTTTAATAAATATTCTCAACCGGAACCCAAAATAGAGAGAGAGAAAAAACATCGAGTTTGTGCTCCTTTTTTGGCGCTGAACATATGAGATAATAACACCTGTACATGGGCATGCTTCTTCTTAGCCATAATGAGCTGGGACGTTAGATAGAGGATATGGTGGAGCTTAGAATCTCATTAAAATTTAAATTAAACTGTAAGCAGTACGCTTACATTGTTGCGTGCTTGAGGCTACATCGACCGGGTGAACCTGCTACAGTTTGTGGTGATGATTGATTTTAACCTCCAACCGGTCCGAAGGGGACCACCGGAGCATCATCACTTGGACACACACATCCACCATTATAAACCGTTGTTCGTTACGGCGGGAAAATGTTCCTGTCCGGTCACATTAGTTCAGCATCTCACGTCACTATCGGTAGACGTTTATTCCATTTCAGATGCGGCTAGGAATGCAACGGAGTACACAGAAGCAGTTGATGCAACATTATTAAACGTTGAAAAAAACGTTGCTTCTCTAGTTAGTTACAGCTTGTTTCACACTTGCTGACACCATAAATAATTAGTGCGGAAAGGTATTGATAAGGAGAGTTGTTGAAGATAGTTTTTTAACACTGTTATTTTTCCATGTTTTACCTTTGAAACTCTTTGTAATGTAAGTGTAATAGAGTACTGATTAAATAATTAACGGGCGAATAAATAATTCAATATTTAAAATAAAGTAACAATAAAGTAACAATAAAGTAAAATAAAGTAACAAATAAAGTAACAATTCAATATTTGGAAGATCAATCAAGGGATTTTTATGATTTTTTTTTTGCTTGGTTAGAACGGCCTGACCGTATCAAGACTTATTTTACCACGTAGCAGGATAGTCAGTCCATGCTACGGGGAGACGGTCCGGATGCGATTTGAACCCGGTCCCTGCCGTGTGGACGGCCGCCGTTTTTCACATGCACCACCGGGCCGCCCCGAATTTTTTATGATTTTGTTTAAAGTGCAATTAAATTCAGGTTATCGAATATTATATTTACAATATTTTAACGAAGGAATTTACGCATTCAAGACCATGGATTTATTGAAAAATTACATAAAGATGATGTATTCAACAAGCTTTGCTATCCAGGGACATTTCAACAAAGGCATGAAAAACCAAAATTTGAAAATGATTTATTTTATTACATTGTTTTATATCAATAACAATAAAATGCTTAACGAATTTTAAAATTTCAATTTATGATTCAATGATTAAATAACTAAAAACTTTTTGGGTTTTACTTTAGACTTGAAGCTTCAAGAGAATAAGCGCAAGAAAAACTTTGTGAATCAGGAAAATTTTAATATTTGTGCTTTATCTGGGGAAGAATTATTTATTTTAAAGGGTAATTTAGTATTGCTTCTTAGCACTAACTCTATAAATTAGTCACATCATAACCTTACCATTACAACCGATGCAATCAGAACATAAATGAACGCTTCACTCCACATTTGCCACAAGTTCTTAAACCACAACAATCATTGTGATCGATCTTTCAACGACCGATCGATAAAACCAAGTACCGAGCCGTTTAGCAACATGCTGATACGTCGTTTTTTGCGTTGTTGTTTTGTTTTCTCTTGCTGCACAACGGCTTTAATACCTCCTGCCCATATGTGCCATACCGAGTGCAAATCGCAAACTCTCAGCGCAAAACCGGCCGATTGTCCGCAGGCCTGAAGATAACGAACATCAACCAACCTGCTCGCCTTCAACAGGAACGGGGAAGGAACCGATTTTCATTTAATTAAATTAATCTCAGCTTAACTCACCCGGTGCTACACAACCCTTCGGGCTACCCTTACGCTCAAGTGGATTATCAAGTAGAAGGGCCTTTTCCTGTGCTCGGGCCCGTGTGTGTGTGTGTAATAAGAATTTTGATTTCATTTACCTCTCCTTCTATTCCCTTTTATCTGTTTCCCTGATTCCCTGTTTGTCTCCAAGCTAGCGATCCTTGCAATTTGTGCGTTGGTTCGTTGGAAGAAGTTTGGAGCGTGACTGCGCTCCAATACATCCATAACGGAGCGAGGCGAAACAATGCCCCAAAGGCATGGCGATTATGCGGGAAGGAAATATTATTTCCTTCCTTTTTTTTTCTTCTTCTGTCTCTGCCGTTCGAACAAGCAGGACCATTTGGTCTCGTTGCTTTAGTGCAGAATTACACCAAACATTGGCCAGGATCGCTGGATGAGCTGCTGAAAGTATACACAGCTGAGACGATTTTGTTGGATCAGAAACGGATCGGAAGAGAATAAAAATCACAGAAAAATACTTCAAACAAAATAAGAACAGAAACAAAAAAATCCACGTACCGCAGGAAGCCTAAATTGAATGGGTGACGAGCCAGGTTGGTGGCGTTGGAAAAGCTTCGCTTCGCTTCATTCCTCATTATAATGCAGATAAATTTATCTTCTCCTTTCGAACCATCTTCCTTCACTGGTGTTTCGGTTTCTTTCCTTGCAGTTCTTACCACCCTTCTCCACCACCTCATCATCGTCGCCTCCCCTTTAATCAACAAATCCGATGGAATGCACTAAATTGCACTTTTTTTGCACCATTCCGTTTCGATCGCTTCGAAAACTGAATGCCGCGCGCAATGACGACAGGTGTATAGACACGGCCAATATTGTTTATCAGACGAACAAGTTTGTTACGGTTTTTTTTTTGTGAGTGTGTGTGTATTGTTTTTGCTGTTGTTGCTACTTTTCCGCCAACCCTTCTTCAACCACCCTTTGTAAGGCATGCTTTACGCGCGCGGTTTATCTCATCCTTCGGTGGAGGGTGTTTTTTTTGTATATGAGCGTACAGGTTCACTCCATCACGAATGCGTATGTGCATCGATTTCGCACCATGCTGGCTTTTATGCTCGAGCATGGTGTGTTTTATTATTTCGCCTTCCTCTCGCTCTTGCTGTTCGTGAGGCAGCTAAGGATGGTCGAATGGCTACGGAAAGGCTATCGGTTCGTGCGAAGGTGATTGCGCCTGTACCGGCGAAAGATCGTGCTGCTGTACTGCTGCTGGTTGGTTTTGATATCAAATGCAGACCTTCTACGGTCTCTTCGCTTGGCTGGTGCGAGACGTTCTTGTCATGGTGGGATATGTGTATTTTTTTTCGTTCATTTCAAATCCCCAGTTTGCTTCTTCCTTTATAATCTGTGTCCTCTTTTGGTGGTGCATCTTCCATGGCGGGTCTTGGGCTCCTTAATCCAGAGTGTGAAGTTCGAGTCCAAGAAGTTAAATAAAATAATAAAAAAAATTGTTAGAAATTATAAACCGTATTTATCGTATTTTAAAAAGTACATTAAAATAATTTTTTGTACGAATTCGACATGATTCAAAAATGCAATATTATTAATGGATAAAATATGTCGTTTTCGTGATCTGCATCCCAAAATTTTGATTTGTTATATTTTTTTTAATCACATAAAAATTATGTGATACTTATTTTTATTTAAAAAAACTATCTAAAATTTTGTATAAAATATGTTTAATATTACCAAATGTTAAAATAAAATTCTAAGATACCATGTGAATTTCCCGCTCAAACGATTGTCTCTGTGCTGTTCCATTCCCATTGCCCAACAAACACCTTTTAAAACGTGTGAAACTTTAGTTAACCATCCTGTAGCCACACCGCCACCCAAACCACACAACGCATCCTAAGGAGTTTTACACAAAAGAAAAACTTAAAAACGATGGCACTTTATCATTTTGCAGCAACCTGTGCCGAAAGGATGAGAACAACCGACCGAAGCGCAAACAAATCTTTTTTTTTCTCAAAAAGAAAAACAAAACAACAAAACGATGGAACAAAATTAAACGAAAACGAAGGAAAACACAAAAATCCGTTCAAGGAGATGCACCGGCTCCACCGGATCGTGAGGTTCGTGCATTGTTTCATCGAAAGGATAAGCCGGTGCAATGGATGGGTCCTTAGCGAAAGGAAAAAAAACACAATACACACACACACACACATACACACCCGCTGTGCAATGGGAGAGCAAACTGCGGGCTGTATGATCATGCATCATCTTCCACCACGCCGAATGGAATTTCAATGACGTGCCGCTTGATCCTTCTCCCTGTTAGCTGCTGCTTGCTGTGAACCTGACAAGTTTTGTGCTTTATTTTTGCTCGCCTTTCTGCGCTTCAGTTCTGCTTTTTTTGTCTCGCGTTGGCCATTGCGTTGGATCGAACGGTCGAAGGTCGATCGGGTGCACAAAACCCCAAAAAACCAAACGCGTGATTTCGGCAAGTGCGCGCGCATTTGAAATGGATTCGTGGAATCGGTCCGGACATCAGACTTGGTGCAAGGGATATTTTTTTTTGTTGGGGGTTTGTGAATATATTCATGTTTTTTTTTTTCTAGTTGGTTTTGTTTTGTGCGCAGTTAGAATGGGAATCGATTTCGGCGAAAAGTTTACCGAAAGGGACGATTTATGAATGAACTCGTGAAGGGTGAACAACATTCAAATCTTTCCTTTGTTTCGTACTTTTGTGGCATTCCAATGTAAAATGTAAGCGTGGTGCAGGTGCAGAAGAGACGCTTTTTGCAAATGAACTAAGATGTAGAATTTTGCTGCAAGTTTTTTTAATAACTGTCTGTACCCTCACAATATCTGGAAACTATATGAAAATGAACTAGAAATGGCGGAAATTTCAATAGAATATTTGAGACACCAATTCCCCAAAGATTCGTGAATTTTCATAGATTTATGAATCCTCAGAGATTTATCCCCTCTTTTGGTTATTCGATAGTAGTCTTATGATAGGGATTCGTCTCGTCATTGAAGAATCATAAGACTACCTCCTCTCATCATTAAGCTCAACACAACTCAAAACCCAAGTACAAAGCAGGAAGTACATCACGATAGGCCACAAAGCTACCTTTTCATCTCGTCAGGTGTTTCATGGCGCTGCTGCTGCTGCTGCGGTCCAATTTTGTGTTTACACATTTTATTGAGCCATAATTTAATTTGTGTGGTTTACATAAATTCATCCATTTTATAGCTTTTCCTTCCCGCTGCACTTGTGTCTGTGCGGGCAATTTCTCTCCAAGTTGCGATCCTTGGAACGATCGGTAAGCATCGAAACCATTAACCATCGGGTGAAAGCGTCGATCAGGTTCACGGTAGCATATCCGCTTGCAAAAACCGAAATAAAACCAGTAAGGTCAAAGAATTTAATTTTTCCCCCTCCCGCTCATCCCTTAGGCGGACCATTCTGCAGTACTTCTTGCACCAAACCAAAGTACGCGCGTGGTTATATTTATCTTTTTCACTCCATTTTTACCACCATTTGTCGATGTGATTTTATTTCGCTTTTTTTTTCTTTCCTTTTCCATTTCCACCTAACCAAGTAGTTACCGATCTGCTTGTAAGAAATTAATATTTCGCCCAAGAGCGTGTACACACCGATGTCACCACCGATGTTGATCCCGGAGGGTCCCACCACTCACCAATGGCACACTACATCCACTCGGTAGTGGTCCTACCACCGTCAACTCCAACCTCCCATGCCCGTAATCGCACGTTGACATTTTGTTCAACAGTTTGGTGCGACTTATTGGCGAAAGTACGCAAACACCACCGATATGTTGGTTGGCGTGCGGTAGGTCGATCCGTTGCAATCAGATCCCCACGGATCCGTTGTGAGGTGCAGAGTTTTATGGCTCTCAAATTTGCCCAAACCAGCGGTTAAGCTGGATTTCCAACCAACCATCGAAGAAGCAAACAACATTCCACTTGGGAAGCAAAGGTGTTATGCTTCAAGTTTTATGTTGTTATTGCATTTGTGTGCGATTTTTTGAGAAAATTCTTGGAATTTTATTTTAATATGATTTTAAAAAAAAATATTTTGTATTAATAAATCGTTTTGGATTTTATAAATCAATTACAAAAAAATTATATTTTAATATTACAAAAAAAATGAATTTAATATACCGTGTCATGAGTTTTTTAAAGTAATTAAAAATTAACCAGACTTTTTGAAGAAATGATAACATCGGGAACTTTTCATCCTACCTTGACACTGCTGCAATTTTGTCACCAATGTATCAGATGACTTTCGCACTTTTAACTAAATTTATAGCCTCCACCCTATTTTTTCGGAGTGGTTGCGATTGTGATGGAATTCTCGCAACCAGGTGGAATATATTGTCACCCAGCTGCTAAACATTATTTGTCCACTGCAGTCCCAAACCTTCAAACAAAGCGCGAACTCTTTGGTTGAATAATTCAATCCTAACGCAACACAACGACCCGTCCTAGCTCTTCCACGTGCCAGAAGAACGGTGCCGCATACAAAAAAAATGATAAAGAAAGAATATCCGCCCGAAACCAAACCCGTTGACCCAGGGCAGACCGCATAAATTTCATGTATGCACGCGAATCGAGGTCAAACGGAGTAGCATTCTCGGTCAAGCAGCGTTTCGGGGGGAAAATATGGTGTTCTTCTTGCTTCCATCCTGCTGAAATAGCACGGGGTCCACTGGTAAAAACCCTTAAGAATCGAAACTTCCAACCTATCATCGAAGGTCATCGATGGAGCATTAATCGAGCGGTTGAATTTTTTTTTTTCGGTGAAGCATAAAATTTTGCCCACTATCTGTTTTCGGCCATCACGGCCATTGGTATACATATACTCCACCCCTGGTAAAGTCACCACCTGCCCCCCCGTTCCGGAAAGGATTTATACCGCACGGTTGTTCCTTTGGCTTCTTTACCATTTCGTGCCAAAGTGCTTTTGACTTCTTCACGGAACCGGAACCCTTGGTGCGATATCGTTCAATTCCTGCGAGGCACTCAAGATGTCTCGAAATTCAACTCGTATGACCCCAGGTCGGGAGGGAAAGCCACTAAAAGAGGGCGAAACCCACCACCTTCTGGAAACCATCCCCGCTTGCGGCATCGATTTCAATCGACGATCAACGGGTTGATCCGTATCAACGGGAGGAAGCAAACAAAAAAAAGAGCAACAAAGCAAAAAAGGCTAAAAAACACACGCGGGAGCCTTCTACCGTACACAACACCAACAGCAACAATAAAAAGGAGGGTAGTAAAAATGTGAAAGTACACCGTACCGTTTCAGGATTCTCCTTTCGGGTCGTTGGTTTTTCTTCCTATCTGCACCAATGCCAACGTCCAGAAAACTGCGAAAGGAAGCAGCAGGGAACACGTCATCACATCGGCACGACACCACCAAGCCACAGGAAACGTTACCCGTAAGGTGCTAAAGATCGCGATCGCAAGTTGTACCGATCGCGTTCTTCGAAAACGGACCGCCGGAGCATCATTGTCAGTTTCAATCGGCGGTAAGGATATTGAAGGGAAAATTTCCATTTCTTCTTGAGAAATAAATCCTTAAAACAGAACGTTTAAATGAAAGCATGACGACACGCATCGGGCATAAAACACATAGCCTCATCGACAAAAAACAAAAAATAGGAGCCCAAATTGCATCCCTTCAGGGCGAGGATGAAACAGGCACGGCACAGAAAAGGATTACACCTTCGCGTTCGATATCCGAACCAGATCGGTAATGGTGATGATGATGGCAGTGATGACGACGTCGACGATGGGGTGGGTGATAAAATGCTGAATTTAACGTTGTTTTTTACCTTATCATCTTCTTCTTTTGTTTTTTTTTAAACCAACCGCATGAGCGGTCCAAAATTAAGATGTTGTTTGTGGATGGATGGATGGATTGGCTGGATGGGACTCATGCCCTGTGAGACATTCCAATCGAACTTGAAGCATGTGTTTGACTGGTTCATTATCGAATATTTCACGGTTGACCCAGTTATCTGTTGAGGAGTTGTTTTTTTCCTGCTCAACCACCCTGGGGAATGTTCTTTGGAATTTAAGAAATAAGAACACCATGAAGCTTCTCAACAAAAAAAAATCAAAAAGGGTTTAAGATGTTTTAATGCAGTTCCACATTGATCCATCTCTCTACTCTCTCGACTTCCAAACAAACATCCAATCGCTCATCTTTAGTCATCCGGCAAAGGTTCGTGGTCGAGTAACACTCCGTTCCTGCAATATTCATCCAACCATTTTCGACACCAAACGGTATGGCCACAGTTCCCATCTACGATACATTCCGATCTGAAGGTTCACGGCTCAGAACGAATTCTAGTGTACGATCTGTGGAGCGTCCTAGTGCAGTTGTACTGAGTGAGGCCACCATCTCCCTCCAACTTCCCTGCCCCTGGTGCTTTCCCCTCCCTCTGGTCAATGATTTGCATACTGCAATTTGCAATAATAAAACATCTGAAAACTGACCACCGGGTTCGACCACTTCGGATTTCAGCTTTATTATTTTCATTTTGCTGCTGTTTCGCAGCACAACAAACCAGAACCCTGAAGCTGCCTGCCGGTAAAGCCGTTCCAGAAGCTGAACAACGATCCAGTAGCCACAAAACAAATCGTACCACCTTCGTGTCTCTCTGTGTGTTCCGCTCCCTCTCTCTCTCCCCCCCTCATGTTTCAGTTCAGTGCGACCGTGTGGAACCTTGTTTACAGATTATTTTATTTTGATTTTGTTTCATGTTTGCAGATGCCTCTTTGCTTACCCATTTTACCATAAAATCGTCTTCTGCGCGTTGCGCAATTACTGGTTCCATATTCCAGCGCACATGCACAACCAACTGTGCAGGTACAGTCAGTTGGTGAGGTGTGCTGGACGAAGAGAAAGGATTAGTAGGAGGGTAGTACAGGGCAGTGGAGGAGTTGGTTCCACATTTTCCACTAACAAGTTGCACCAGGGTTGAAACGGTGCGGTTCGTTTCGAGGTGCGGAGAAATGATGTACTCCCGGGTGCTTCACTCTTGCCCGAATCCGATCGGTGATTAGCATATATGTCGACAGTAGAATGTTTAAATATTGATGACCCTTTAATCGAATTCATTTGCTTCATTAATCATTATCGGTTTTCTGGACCGATGACCGAAACCTCCCACCGCGCTTCCATTTCACCATCCGCTGGTGGATGTCTTCAGAAATAGAAGGCGGATTTCAAGATTTGTACTTCATTACCCTTCGCAGTGCAAGTTTTGCAAGGAGGTTGAGACACTACGCACGCATGCAATTACATGACCTCCCCGATGCTTACCGATCGATCGCGGAAAAGCGGAAGACGCGAGCAAACAAATCAACTCATAAAACGTCGATTGATCAACATCATCATCGGTACTGGCGGTACCGCACCAAAACGAGCAGTTCCCTCGAGCAGGAAGGATATTGCTTTTGCAAGGCGCAATAGCAAAAAAACCAGAGGAGGAACCTAGTCGACAGCAACCATTCATCCCGCCCGTGACTGCAAAACGACTGATTTATGACGAGCGGGGCCTCTGTATGCGATGCAGCATAGAGAGCACATTTGCATAGATTAATGGAGAGCGATAAATTTGTACATTGCTTTCCACACCACCAAACCAATGGTGGCCCTTCTGGTGAAGGGACCTTTGCCCATGCAGCTGCTATCGATCAGTTCCGATCGCTATGGTAATTGGACGCATTGGATCTTCTAGTGCCTGGACATTAAAACTCCAGAAAGGATCAACGTCTTTAACGTTGGCTAATTAGACACACAAGTGTCCCATACCGAGACACTTGTTGTTCTACGAGATCTTCCTACGCCATCCAGACATTCACTTCGTTACGCTCCGAACAGCATTACCTCCAACGGCTCCATCGACATCACACCTGTCACTGGCTGTGCTGAGATCATCCGGCATACAATTCCGGTGGTAATCAGCCCCCAACCATGTCAGCTAATACCCTGCCAGACGGTGTGCAAAACGTCACCGTATTTATTAGGCACACCAAGGAAAAGAGTCAGTTAGCGTCTCGTTAACGGTCGACGCGCTTATTGTTATCCCACTGTTTATGGACGCGCGATCGTCATCCGATTGCCAATACCGTGCACTTGCAACAGAACGCGGATTAAGCCGTCGCGTCTGTCGTGGAGCGTCTATATGGATGTCTCAGTTTGGCACGGTGTCGCGGTTGGTTTGGCCGAGCGTGACTGCAGTAAAGCCGCGTGCAATGGTACCATTAATTGATTGAAATGAGCTGGTTGTGGGGCTGAGATGAGCTACAGGTAGAGGTGAGAATATTGAATGTAGGACATTATTAAGATGCTATATTTCAATGAAGTTGCGATATACTGAGCTGTAGTTGTCTGGCATTCTTTATTGGTTTCTTCAACAAAACAACTCCAAACGATAGTTATCATTTCGTAAATGTTTAACTAACTCTTGTCCATCAACTACCAACTAATTGCACGTGCGTCCAGACATGCGTCCAAGCGTCCTCTACATAACATAATAATTTCAAAATCCTCCAAACCGTCTCTTTGCTAACGGCTTCATCAACAGTTCACATCTGTCAAAAACTGTCCTCCTTCAGCTCAATTTAATTTCCCCCCTGTTCCCCACCAGCCTCTTGCACCCTCTCAGACACACGAGTATCGTTTAACGATCATTAACTAACTTTGTCATTAGGCACATCGATGAGAGTGGAATGGACAGGAACCCGAGAGGACACCGTAGTTTGTCCAACCTGTTCCCTCCGGTTCAAGTCGCTCTAATCACTGCTAATCGCACCGTCAGTCGTCACATTCGTCAACAACCCTAACCTGACAGCTAATCACAGCTGACATCGACGGAGCCTCCCAAAACAAATCCCCCAAAACCCCGCGCCCAGACCACCCCCCTCCTCCCACAAAACAGGCAAGGTTCGCTATCCATTTATCATCTCGTTAGCGCTAAACATTCGACAAATCGACAACCGTTTCCAGTGGGCATTGGAATAGAGATGGAAAATGGATCGTTTCCATCTGCTTCGTTCAAATGATAACACAGCGCTTGTGCTAATGTACGCAACGCGCGCCATTGGGTTAAGTTTGTCGTATGCAAATGTCGTACGCCTAACTGCCTTCAAGCGGCCGAAGCCACACGCTTCGAAACGAAAGCAATCCGAACGAGTGCGCACACGCAGGTTAATAATCACTTACTCTCGTTGCGTCGCGGCACATTAACCAGATGCGTTCCACCGCTCGCGGGGTGGAAACCTTTCCTACCCAACGACATCCGTGGGCGACACTGTCACTGACGCCACAAACAGCGATATCGATGAAGCGATGGCATGCGATCAGCACCGGCTCCAATTGGCCAAACGACTCCCCACTTTTTTTTCCCCGGTTTGGGGTGTGAGTGAAATCTTACCGTACAACATAATTTAATTCAATTTAATATGCAAATCAGGTAAATTGTTTTCAGCTCACCTGTCGTTTTTTTTGCGGACCATATGAACAGATACTTTCATTCAAGCTTGGATGTTGGATTTTGTACTTTTTTCAACGCCTAAGTGCGTTTTGAAGGTCATACATTTGCTCGGCAGGACGCGATTTTTTGGTCCCTACAACACAGAAAGATACAAAAAAAAGAATCCTGTACTTGATTGCTTATTCATACGTGTTTAAATTAAACAATTTTTGTCTCCGCACCAACCTGTCCCTTTTCGGTGAGGTTTCTCGCTTATTGGTGCATAGCAGTCTTCGTTTCTTTTTGCGTTTTGATCAAGTCTACACCTAATTCTTTACCATCTCCAGAAGTTGCACCAGGGAAGCGTACTGCAGACAAGTAGCTAGCAGACTTCATGACTGTTTACGGCAACCGAACCCCCCCACGCACACAAGCGGAAACTCATTTATTGTCTGCTATTGCACTGCCGTCCGTTGTGTCCGCAGCGTTGTAGACATGGCTACCAATACCGTACAGTGCGGTATCTTCTACCCCGTTCCACAGATGAATACGTTACGATCGTAAAAACTTTTGCACCGCAGACGCTTCTTTAGAACGCTCGACACCGTCTGCTCGATACCGGTGGCTTCCGATGTGCAATGGCGCATCATCCGTCGCGCATTGGGTCGTCTGTCGCGCTCATAAATAGCTCCAGGAGATGAATAATGCTCCACGACCCAAGGGTGACTATTTTTGCACCGATCGTGTCGAGCGCCTTCCCAACGCTATAGTGCCTGGGGGTCCGCTATAGCGTCCAATTCCGAAAGTGGGCTTCGGAAAGCGGATTGGAATTAATGGTGCCATATGATACTTCGGTGTTGGAGGGATGATAATTATAGCACCCTCTGATGCTATCTCGATTGTACCGTGGTTTCCATTCCGGACGCAGAAGTCACCGATGGGTTCTGGTGCAAGGCACAAGACACCAGACCGGGTACCACCGGTTTGAAAAGGTTTTATGTTCAATTTAATTACCGTGAAAATTCATTCGTCACCTCTTAAATGTAGTTTCAGTTCCGAAGAAGCTTCTTTTCACATTTCGGTCTGATGTCCGTCTTTGTGATGCTTCACATCTCAAACAGAGGTTCAATGGTCTTATCGGCGAACCCACGCCGTCTCGGAAGGGTTTAGTTTTGTAAAGCAACGAACTCATAAACCATTACGGGATCAATAACGAATTCGAATTGTATTACCGGCACGTCAACATGAGTTGTGGGTTTGGGGCTTAAGTAAAATTCATCATAATGCTTCTTGTGAGGTAATAATCTTCTTACAATCCTTTGAAAATGTTTCGAAAAGTGCATCACAAAGAAGACGCTAATTTTCTCAAAAAACGAATCGAAACATATTGCAAATCGTTTGTTGAACTTCATATTTGCATAAATCTTGTAATGTGCTCGCGCGTACAATTGCTAACTTCGCGTTTCCGTTCGTACCCGCGTCACATTTATCGATTTGCGCTCAGGTTAATCATCACACGGTATCAACGACTTTTCGTTCGGACGACAAAGTTCTTCATTTGAGCGGACTTGATCGTCCAGGCGATCATAGAAATCTGGAAGAGATTTCTCTTACTGGATTGATGGAGACATCGAGGCCTTACCTTGGGTAGGGGGACTCTCGAAGCTCTTGAAATAAGAACACAATATAGTTTTGGTTGGTTATAATTTCCAACCTGACGGTTAACACGCACTTTGGCGGTTCATCTCGGACTCTCCCTTTCGTCAGGTTAAACTGGCTTTATTTATATCCCTTTTCCAAGCTTTTATTTTGCTTATTTATCTATGGATGTTATAAAAATATTAATAAGTAGTTCATATTTTGAGTTATAACTTATAATAATAAATAGCCATTATTTTGGTTTCTGTCGCAAACATTTATCTTCAGGCTATAACGAAATCGGTGACAAATAACGATGGTGCTATTTGTTATCAATTGTGGTTCCGGTGTTCCGGTGTTCCGTTTTTTGCTGTTCATGCAAAAACCGCTTATTAAGCTATCTTTACCGGGTGGCTATGAAATTGATTCTCGTTGGTAACCCTAAATGTGTAAATTTACGTTTATGCTTTGGTCATCGGTTTTTTGCAGTTGCCGATTTAATAATGTGGGTTACTGTGTTTTTTAAATCTGACCTCCTTTTGATTTAGGTTAAGTGGCTTTTTTTTTTGAGTGGCGAAATGTGTTGAATTCTGTCACGCGATGAACCTTCTAACTTTATACTGTATAACATTTAAATTATGATAAGATGTTTAGCAGATATGCTACAATCTCTTTTTCGGTTCTTTTCAAACTTTTCCATGATTGACTTTTATGTAGATGTTTCTACACCAACATCATATGAGTAATGTTAAATTCGACGTCACGTAATCTGACGTTTCTCGCTTTGAAGATGTTCATTACGTTTTAATGCGCTTTTAAAAATCAAACGTTCAAATCTAATTTACAGACGCACGTGTTTACGAGGTGTAAGTATCGTTAGCCCAATCGATCCAACGTCCGGTTTCGCGAAGCATAACGCGACAGACCGTACGCTAAGCCGCTGTACAGACGATGGCCGGATAGTGGTAGGGAAGAAAAAACACAACCCCGCCGGCTGGGGAGACCCTGTCTAAGCCATATTCTCATTCATCATCACACGCCAACATATCCCGACGGATAAGCACGCACTCGCCATCGCATATGGCACCGGGTGGACGAGACTCCCCTTGTCTCGGCATGGTGCAGACATGCTGGATTACATAAATCTGCACCAGCGCCTCGTCCACAAACCGCTGTTTGCTGGCGCCAAATCTCTTTGCACTATTAATTGTATCATATTGAAGCGTCCCCTTTCTACCGGAGCGGTTCGGTGTGCGGCCGGGCAATGCGCGAAACGGCCGAGTCCCGGTCAAATGCATCATAAATTGCACCGGCGTAAAGCGTGAACGGCGCTCACATAGACGTCTTCGACTGGTCGTCGCATCGTCCTCCACCAAAAACCCTCCACACACGAATGCCTGTGGCGGATGGCTTGAGCTGGTCGACGCGATTGAATGAAGAAATTAACAAAGCGAACGCGCTTCTGCTAGCTTTACTTGAAGGGTTTTGAGGCAAACGAGAGCAGCATTAGAGTTTGTACGCATGCGATCTAGCACACGTCATCGGTGAACCTCTGCACGATTGGCAGCTGAATAGGAGGTAGGCCACGTACTGCCACCACCAACCGTTTTCAAGCCAATCATCTTTTTTTTTCTTACTCCCCCAATGAACCGATAGCCCTAATGCTTCTTCGGTGCTGTTGCTTCTGTTGGAGGCGGACAGTTTGACGTCGAATGGCGACATGACACCGGCTGCATTTACGACCGGTGCGTCACGGGTTAGATGCCAAATTAAAGTAAAAGAATTATGCATCGTTAAACCGTCGCGCAAAATGTGTCGCGCACGATCCTTTTGAGCAAGTGCGGTTACAGCAATCGATTGAGCGTTTCACCGTTTTCACAGCCCGAGTCCAACCGGCAAGTATGCAAACGCAACACCGCGTGTCTCATCATAATTTCGGTCAACCGGTCCTTTTTCTTACCATCCTGCTATGGGGCATTGTGTTAAGCGGTTTTTTTAACTTCTCCCGATGCAGGAAGGTTCTATTTTTAGCCTCACAAACGCAACCGTACATGCTTCATTTCATCACACGAGATTACAATCTGACGTACAAAGTGTGGACATTAATTAAAGTGCGAAAAAGAGATAGGCAAACACTTTTACCAAATGATCCGTTCGTTAACCGGTGCGAAACAAATCGTCCCCGCGTGTCTGATGTCAATAAATAAGATTAAGAAATACCTGTTTCGAAGGTGTTTTCTGTTTCCTAAAAAGGATTCCAGTGACGGTGCTTTGGTTCTTTTACCATCAGCTTATCCTTACCAAAGTAACGAATAATCGTAAATTGAATATTATTCGTAAGATAACATAGGAATTTTATTGTTAAAAAAACTTATATCTTCTGAGTCATAAAAGATAGAAATGCATTTTCTTTAGGCCATGTTTGGTGTAGTAAATTATTCCCTATTATTTCTAAGCTTCTTTACAGCTTCTAGTATCCACTACCATGGTCAACATTGTTCGACCAAAAACAAGCCATTAATCATATTAATAAATTATTGAAACAATTTAAACTTCATACCTCATTTGTCAAAAAGCCGTCCCCCGGATAGACACTATCGTACTGAGACACCACTCACGCACACACACACACACAAACACACGTGTGTGGCTGATCAACGACGAAACCTGATCGACATGATCCCCATCATAGCTTTGGCACCATTCAGAACGCAACCATTGCACCCCGGACGGGTTATGCATACCTTTGGCAAATGTTTGTAGCATAGTCTAAAATAAAGTCGACCACCCGGCAAGAGAAGAACACGCTCCAAGAACAGGCGGCTTTCCGCAGCTGCGTTCGACCCGCTACCAGAAGCCATCAAATTGGTGGGGCACCCCGAGG
The DNA here is from genome assembly GCF_943734845.2 of Anopheles funestus. Lineage (NCBI taxonomy): Eukaryota > Metazoa > Arthropoda > Insecta > Diptera > Culicidae > Anopheles > Anopheles funestus. The sequence continues at coordinate 87,220,335 of NC_064598.1, read as the reverse complement.
CTGTCATGTTCATTATTCACGGTGTACTACCGAGCGGATCGTTAGTAAGCGACGAATGACTTCAACGACAGCCAAGCGACGAAACGCAGCACAAAACCCAAGAGCTACGCTCATTAAAACCGACAGTTTGCTCAATGTACACCACCGTCTGAGTATAAACATTCCGGACGATGATTCATACGGCGGGATGTCCTCGCGCACTACCAGCGTTGTTGTTGCTGAACCGGATTAACTGCAAGTGAGGATAATAAAAAACGGAATTTGCTATCTCTACGATCGTGTCCTGATAAGGCGGTGAAAGACCAGTGTCTTAAGATTGACGCGTGATAAAGCTTGCCCTGTGTGTCGAGTGCAATTCGATCATATCTAAATCAGCAGCAGCCGTGACGGTTTTGCTGGGGGAGCTTAAGCGTAGAACGTACTCGAACCAAGAACAACGGACACGCCTTGTGCGACTTCGGTTTTTTTTTTATTTTACTTCTTCTTTTGGTCACTCATTGCCATTCACCGTTTGCCGTCGACAGGTTGAATAGTTTTAGCACGCGTTCTATCATTTCAAACCGGGCGGTTGACAAATGTTGACCGAGGTGAACCGAGGAAAACCCGTTGACAGTGACAAACAATAAGTGTCAGCATCAGGCAGATCGGAATTCTTTTAGACTCGAGAGCTTTTCATAGAGAGCCAGGGGTGTAGATTGAGACAGATATTTGATTCCATGCAGCAGTTTCTAGAGAAACGCAAAGAGATATTTACGATAAAAGCCGCCGTCTAGCTATTGCTCGTGCCGAATATGATGGAATCCAAAGAATGTTGCTCGTCTACTACTCTTACCTCGATAGGTCGTTTTTTTATTTAAAATTACATTATCATACAAAGTATTAGCAAAACAACACATTTAAAGCACACAAAATACACAGGAAAAAATACGATCGCGTTACGTGTGACAGGTTCGTCGCTTACTTCCATTGTAGTTTTTCGTTTCGCTGGATTTGTTGAATGAATTCATTAAATCGGCAACCAACCGAGTGCGTCACCAACCAGGCGGGGCCAGTAGTAATAGCAGCAGCAACGGCAAACATTCAACAAGTACACGTTAAAGTTGCCGTAGGAGTAGGGAGTTACAGTTTTACGCGCCACTGCACCTGCTACGTTGCTACCTTTTGGGCGGCGGTAGAGACGAACCAACCGAACGCCATCGCCTACCCATCGTAATGACAACTAAAACGTGCCCGTATGCGCTAGCCACCGTGCTGGGGATGATGTAATTGCAAAGAGTTTTGCTTTTTTTTGCTCACATCCAAACAGCAAAAAATCCCCCACATCAGGTGTGGACGGCGATGGCATCAAGCTACGCGCCAACCAATCGTGGCATTCGGCTAGGCGCATAGCTAAACGTTTCGCCGGTCTCACCAACTCCGTTCCTTCTTCACGGGTTAGTATAATCGTACGTGCTAGCAGTTTCGCACCTGTCCGCTAAGTGCCTCCCGATTGGCGCACTTTACCAGATGCCGCCAGGTGTCATCGATGGCATCGATGTCTAAATTAGACGTTTAAATGACGTCGAGAGTGATTCACAGGGCCCCATCAGAGTGCCATTATTGTACTCCCACTCTGGTTTCGCTGTCGCTACGGGCATTCAAGCTTCCCACTTCGCACGTCACCTCGTCCTCGTAATTAGATGACAATAATTGTCTTGTTAATTAAATAAAAACATTAACGCGCGCGCGCGCGCTCTGTTTGACGAACGGGCGGCAAATGGGTGACGAGCTGCTTGAACACATGGCCCCGATTCGTCTCGTGATTCGTGTCTCCACTGTGTTACTGTGGTGCTGTTGCTGCTGTGAATGGAGATGCATCATAGGCAAACTATCGATGTTTATCGTCAACTACGTTCGCCCGTCAAAGCCTGAAGCTCACACACACACACACACACACATACAGGCGAATAATAATTGTAATTATTGCGCTATTATCGTCATTATTTAGTGAAAACATCGTCATTATCATCACATCATCGGCGGTGCACGGTTAAACAGCCGGTACATCAACACCAATTACCGGCACCTTTTGCCTCGAGCCCTCGAGCTTGCTCGGCCGGACTACGTTTGCTTACCACTTTTTTTTCTCGTATGAACCGATTTGCTTACAAATTCTGCTCCCAACACACTGCACCTTCAACCTCTGGCAACGGGTTGCAACTCCACTACAGTGTTTAGGAGAAGGAAGGTCCCCAGTGTGTTGGGGACGATTATGTTGCACTGCTCTCGTTTCTTTCACTTTTTTTGCTGCTGCTGCAACCAAACACTCGATCGCAAAGAAGCGGAGCAAAAAGAAACGCATAACAAGGGCAGAAATCGCCATCATCACCATCATGCGTGCATAATTTGTGTTAGTTTAGTCAAACGATTTGCCAGTCGCCGGTGCAGCCTTGGTTCCCGCTCTCTCTCTACCACCCTTTTGGAGCAAGTATTTTCCGGTTTTTTTCATCCTTCCTTCAACGATTAGGTTCCCCGGGGTCGGTACGTTTGCTGCACCCGTCCATCAAGAGTCACTTGTGTGTTCCGTTTCTTCATCACTTACCGAGACGGAGGCTCATACATACCACCACCGGTTTCGGCCCGGTTTGTCATCTCTAATCGATGTGGCGCGTCCGTCGCTGATTCCAGTACCGTGACAAAACGTGATCGCACCAACGACGATCATGATGATGATGATGTACGCAATGTCCAGAAAGTCTGGAAGGTACGAACGGGAAAAAGGTAAATGAAATGTCACGTTAAATACATTGTTGAAATATTTATGGGGCCAATTTCCTACCAACGAAGCCTCACACCGGACAGTTTATCTATTGAGTTATTTGCGTCAGTGGCACATTCGTCATTGCTTTGTGCGGGCGCACAATTAGGTGTAACTGTCAAATTTGAAATATACACTGTTCGTCGCTTATGCACTAGATGGCGCCTTTTTTAAATTTATTCTTTCCTATTTGAATTTTGTTCATACTTTCGGAGATTATTAAATGTTATATTTTGAATTCTCTTTCCTTCCGCTTGCAAGTAATTCAAACAAAGAAAATAACCAACGGATTATCTATCATCGTAGCCAAAGGGGACGGCTTGTTAAAAGCCACCGGCTTGGAAGCCTTTTCCCCACCCAGTACCGGGCACGTATTTCCTTAAACCCTTTGGCATTGCTTCGGCGTATGAAATTACACTGCACCAAGACACCGCGGACATGATCCCAAGCACACCCTTGTCGCGTCTGTGCGGTCAGGGCGGCATTGTAGAAACGACGGAACCACACAGGTTGTGTCCGGGGTGCACTTGGCTTGCTCCGGTTCGACACCGCGTCATAATTCATCCGTGAAGGAACGCGACCCGGAGATGTCCAAGAACTTGTCGGCGACCACGGTGGCCAGAAACCGAAAACCTTCTGTCTCGAAGTGTGTGCAAGCGTGTTACAATACGCCCGTACGCTTGGGGATATTACCTTCGTTGGTCGTGTGCTTGTCATTGGAGCTCGCTGACAAAGCGTGGTCAAGCGTCCGATGTGCGAAATGATGCGATTAATTTTGCCAACCACTGTCCCCCGCCCCTTGCCGTACGTTACCGTGCGTTTTGCTTCCGAGACGTTGTAACGGCGTTAATGAAGGTACTTCATGGGGGCTCATAAGTAGCAAGAAGCTACCAGGCTACACACTCGTGATGGAACCGTTCCGTCGGTAAAAAAAAAGAAGCATACACACCGGTGCGAACGTCAGGCTCAAACCGTAAAGTGCCATAAATTCATAAATAACCGGCGCACATCCAGCGCTCACCGGTACAGTCAGCTCGTGAGGAACTTTTGTCGAGCAATGATGGACACAGATTATATCGCCGACCGCTACCGCTAGAAGTGGGCCTAGGACACCCGAAACTCTAACCATCCTGAAGATAGATGAAAGATAAAATAAGAAGACACTTTTCTCGCTTCACGTCCCCGGGGCGTCTCCAATTTGTCGAAGGCCACGTATGCTGCCCGGGTTTCAGCGCCGGATGTGAACATCCACAAAAACGGGGAGGCATAAATCCATTCAAGAATGCAGGAGTAGAAATAGCAACACCTTACCCGCACACACACACACATACGAACACACGCGAACACACTCGATCACGGGTTTATTGAAAACAGCCACATTAGAGACACTTTGGAAGTCTTTGTTTGACCGAACTCAGCGGAAAAAAAATATATAAAAAATCGCAGCCAAAAAAGGCGATGGCGTAACACGGGAGGCCACGCGCTGCCAAATTTGATGCCCAACCCTAAAACGGCATACGGTTAGGTTGGGGGGGGTTAAGCAAAAGAGGGGTCCACTTGAGGTGCTTCACAGATGGAGTAAGTTCAAACTTTTCGGGGGGATAAGCGCTTTTGAGTGTCGAAAATCTTTCGCCCTTTGGGAAGATGTATGGATGCGAGATGGAATGTTGGAGTGTTGGAGAAAAAGGCCGAGAAGCCACCAAGACGTGCGGGATACATTGTCTTGGAGTGACCCGCGAGTACCTGGTACGTAGTTGCGTTGCGTTACACATGTTAGGAAGATTGTTGTGGCGGCTATTGTCTGGTGTTTTGTGCATTGTGAGGTTTTTATGCTGAGCTTCAATTGAGAAGCGAAACATGGTTTTAGGGCTTTGTGAAACATTTGGAGTTATTTGTTAAATAATTTATCTCAATGCGAACACAACGTTGGAAAGCTGCTTAACAGCATATGAAGCAGTTAATCAACATTACACAAGATTCACCTAAAGATGCAATTGTACAGCTCCACTCGTCCAATTTACCATTCACCGACAAACAGTGCAGATCCCAATCGTTTGCGTGACTTTGATCTATTGACATCACCGCATCGCATTTGACAATCATGTGCCATAATGATCACTAATCCGGATCCTCTTGCTTTACAAGCGATACGAAAAAGAAAAACATCACTCCACCAGCTCCATTAACTCCGTTTCGCCGGATAGGAATGTGATGGAATGCTTTACCGCCCGGAACCCAACAATGACGTCCGTCGACTACCAATTAGACTCATGTGGACTCATTGCTTTCTAATGGGAAATCCATTCCCCTATTAGAATCGTCATCCATTTCACCACCGGGTAAGAGTGCGCGGCCGGGAAGCATCATCCACTTCCAACCAACGCTCGGTGACGTACTCGCGTAACCACCTGGCGATCGCGATCTTAATTGGACGGAAACGCGAAGTTCACGATCCAATTTTCCCAAATATGCGACGTGCAGTGTTTCTTACTCTGTTTCGCTCTCTCTCTCTCTCTATATATATATCTCTTCTACACAACCACATACACAGAGACATGCCTGTTTGTTCCCGTTCGTGGCTCAATTTGTCGATCGGCGTGTCTCTTGATTAGAAGGGGTCCCGCACGGTGACTTATAGGACGCGACACACGATGACAAACGTTCGATTTGTGGGGACGAACAAGCGACGAACTTGTAGCGGCTACGGAAGCGCATCATATACCACATAGAAGTTGCCTGCAGCGTTGATGTATTTTTTTTCCTCTCTCTATTCTACAAATCACCTACGATCGCGAAGGACAGAAGTTGGGAGCAACAGTCGGGATGTATGAAGCTCCCCTAATGATTCGACAAGGATCTTGCCCCGTTTCTGTACGGAGGTCGAAAAATCAGCTCACACAATGCACAATGTGTTGCTTGTGGCCGGCTAGGCTAGGGTAGGAGCCACTTGCCCATCGAAACAAAACCCACATCGCGTGATGCTCACTCAACTCCATTTATCGTCCCGCCCGGGCCTAAGCGTGCAACCTTCGAAGCGAAACCGAGTGCACCCAGTGTCGTTGGTGCGATCCTTCTCTCCTTTGCCAGACACCCAATGATTGGGTGACCCATCGCTGATCGAGACTTGTTTCCAATTTCCTTCCCACCACTTCCGGTGCACCCGTCGCCCATAAAAAGACGGGCACGACATGGGAGGGAAAATGGATGTACCGGACAGGTAATTCATGTTGGGGCTGTTTGTTGCGTTACCTTCTCGCGTACCAAAAAGGCACACACAACCACACTCACATCAATTGGAGCAGTACCGCGGCGACATAACTGTAAAGAAACGGTAAAGCAATTGGCTCCATTGTAATAATCATCCATTTAAATTGTCTCTTGCCATTAATGAGTGAGGTCAAAATCACGACTTTAACCAAATTATCCATATGTATACAGACTGGCTGACTTTTTCGTGGAGTTGCCGGTGGTGAGGTGATGGAACTCAAGGAGGAGGGGGTTTGTTTTGCGTTTCGGTTCGGGCGTTTCGATCGCTGTACAGAATTGGGCCATATTTGGGTGTACAGAATGTGTCGGGAAATTGGGATCGAACGTGTTAGCAACTTGGCACCGGTGACCCATTTCGCTTTACATCGATGAGCCTAAGAACGTGTAAGTGACGAACCTGACTCGGTTTACTAATGTATCCCATGGGAAAAGCAAACGGTTGCAAGAGCCACACGATTGTACTTAGTTCGTTAAAGGGGATAAAGTAAAAGTGTTGGAAAGTATTGAACAACATCACTCCTCTCTATTTACACCAATCCCTACAACTTGTGGATGCATTTATGTTCGGAGGGACATAAAATACATTCTTCAAGCCCGAACTCCTTCCAAACGGCTTATCCTGTCGCTGGGGAATACATTTGTTGCTTTTTTTCTTGCTTCTGCTCAGCAACAACCAAACCTAAAATACAATACATCCTTCCTCCCAGTAGCTCATTGTTAATTCATCAAAACAAATGATAATACAATATAGGTGCGGACAGATGTTTGACAGGCCACGAGTTTTTCCACGTCCACGATCAAGTATGCGCCAACGCAAGCTTATTAAGGTACAGATCGTTTATACTTTTTAATTTGTCTGGTGCACCCGATTCGGTGGGGGATGATCATCACTTGCTGACAAACAAAAAAAAGAAACCTCGCGTCGGCTTTGCAGTCACGTGAAATCACAAGACACTTTCCATTTCCCGCCGTCACGTGCTAACGTTGGAACGGATACCGTTCCGTCCGGAAAGGCGGAAAGATCTCCCTTCCTCCCATCCAGCACATCACATTGCAGTGGACGTTGAGATTGTTTTGCAGCTTTTTGGGTTTGGAACTTCTGAAACGGTCGTGTTTTTGTTCATTATGCTAAAGTCGCCCGATAGCAAACGTTCAATTCCGACACGAGATGCTCGACAAGGTGACAATCTGCAAGTCAATAACGCGACTGACCGCTTTGTATCCTGCCCCTTCAGCGTACCGCTAACCCGGCTTATCAGCCGTGCATCGCATCTTAACTAAGCAAGTGAATCTGAGGAGGTGTAAAGTTCGAACGTTTCGTTTTTGTTAGCGACGGTCCTAAACATGCGGGATTTAGTTAGATACTCGTTTGGGCGGATTTGCAATTCCGGTCCGAAACACGTGATCCGTAACTGACCGTACGATGGAATAGCTAATATCACTCCGCTAGATCGTTCTCATACTTTGGGATTCAAGAATATGTTCCAAGAGAAGTAACGTTACATCTCACAATGATAGTTCTGTGCAAGACTTCATTTTGGGGCAAAAGGAATTTTAACAGCTAGCACCAAACGATCTTCAAGAAGAAATTATAACAAAAAAATAGACCCAACTGGAATCGCCCAGTGGAAAAGCCAACAATGGGTTTTCTTGGTGGCAAGTTTAACCTGCTCATAAAGTTTTACTGCTTATGTAAACAGTAATTTAACTAGATAATGGAATTTCCGTCAACAAAAGGTATCGGTTGTTAACTGCAATGGAAGGACTTTCCTCAAGGATTGCTACCTACACACAACAACACAGGCACCTGTTGTATGCGGTTTGGACTTTCCCTTTTTCGTCCATCAGAAGGGTCATTTCGAATACCCCAGTAGGTAATAGGTAGGAAGAATAATTTATTCCGGAAAGCACAACGTAACAAGTGTTTTTTCCCCTAATTTTGAATGTTTACGTAGCAATTGCTTAAAGGAAGGAAAAGTGTGTAAAGCAATTAAATAGCCACCATATCGAATGACTGCATGTAGGCAGAATTCTTCCTTTCGAGGGAACTTTGAAGAATTACAAAAGGCTTCCGTATTTGATAGGGATCCTGTGTGGAAAAGGTAGTGGGAGAGACCAGCAACTTCATTGTCATCTGTTGATCATATTTGGAGCTGAAATACGGCCTCTTATACGATATCGATCAAGCTATATCGATCGATGATTCCATCCATCAACATCTTCCATCTCGCGAGACTTACTTTCTACAAAGAATCGTAAATCAAAACCTTTCTTCTGCTTGACGAACACAAAATCGGGAGCAAATCCTAGGGCAACTCCAAACAATTCATCGCTTATTCAAATTATGTTCGTGCCGTTATTATTATCATCATTCTTCCAGCGATCCGTGAGTCTATTGTGCCTCCGTTCTATGCACAAAAAGGCTCCCTATCTCGCTCTTTCGCTCGTTCACCCTAATGTTTGGATTTGATCGATTAACCTCAAAACTAGATCGGTCACGATGAAGTCCCTCCAACTCCCTTGGGCGCGTTGTCATGTTACCGGGACAAAACAAAAGCGATCGGAAACATGCTTTTTTGGTACAGTGCAAGCGCAAAGAAATGTACATCATACATCACGTCCACGATAAATGCACGATTAAAACAACGTTTTTCTTCATTCTCATCACCGTACTCTGTTTGACATTTTACTTGAACGTTGAACGTATTTTCCACCGCCTACGCGCCCACTCGATTGGCGATCGGATTGGTGCTCCATGTGTCAAGTGGTGATCGAATCGAAGGGTGTAACTATTCCTTTCCCGACTCAACTGCACTCTTGATGAAACTGCACTACAGAGATTGATCGTACGTTTTGTGCAAATCGTCAACGATTTGATGATCGAGATCAGATCAGATCGCGATACCCGCGGACGTGTTAATGGGACGTTTTTCTAAAAGGTGAAGTTCGTTCGTCCATCCCTTTTCCTTTTTGTGTTTCCTTCTTCGAAAAGGGTGGCCAAAACAGCATTTCATGCAAAAGGATGTTTTCCTTTCCGGACAATTACCTGTCGCAAAGGAAAACCCACACCCTGGGGCCCGGAATGGTGTAACAAAACAAAAGCAAAAATGAACAAGCGATTGAGGGTTTTGTTTTTCTCTCGTTAGGACGTTAGACTTATTTCTTGGAAACTTTTTTTTCTTCTTACAATGAGAGCAAAATTGAACCGGATGTAAGTGGACATAAAACTGGATCATACACGATGCGTACTTTCTTCGCTTTATGCAACCTAATTTCTACGAACTGCCAGGAAGTGTGGCTTTATTTAACCGTTTCATTCATTGTCACCAATACGGTCTTCCGTGATCGACCGGAAATGTGTTCGGATGTTTTGCTGTACAATTTTTTGTAATGAAAACAAGCACTCCTTTCCATTGCTTCATGGGAGGTCACATCCGAAGATGGACCAAAAGAAAATGATCATCAAAAGATATGTTTGTATAAACATGTTAAATTGTCATTAAAATAATCATTACAAAGTATAGTAAGATTTACAGTTTCGTTTTTTTATTTAATAAAAAATATCTATAAACTCGTTCTTCAAGAAAGGATGTCTGTTTATTCGACACATGTAAGGCATTTAGCAATCAATGGAGAAATCTTTCGATCGGGAAAAATAAGAAACCCAGAAAACAAAAAACGATCAGCATGCCAAAAAACCAATTCCATTTTTGGCCGATTTCATATTCCAAATCCTGACCTGCCCTTTATGGGACAACCATACACGCAAACCTGCTCTAAGCCAGTATGCCAGCGCAGGTGTAACCTTCCCGTACCTGCCATTGCACTTCCGGCTGCACAGACCAAAGAAAAGGCTTCCTCTTTTTTTTGCACCTTCTCCGCGAGACAATGCGTCGGCTACTTCCTGTCTCTACTTCCTTCTGCCATACAACACTTGCCATTATTTCGATCACCGGATGCATTCGAATTCATCCAGGATGTCGGCGTACAAGTGCAGTGGAAAGTGCAATCGATGGGTTCAGGTGTGCACAGGACCCTGCCGCTTTTGTTATCGGCAGTCCCGGGGGCAATCATTCGAAATCCATAGAAAAATCTTCTCCATAAAAGAAGAAACAACTTAAAAGCAGATCAAACACAACATGAACCGAACACACATTCGTGTGCACGACACACGTTGAGTAAAACTAGAACAAAAACTGCCGAACTGACCGAAGAAGCTGAAAGAAATAACAAAAAAAAAATCACAAACACAAAAGAAAACTACACCACGAGTGAACGAAAGCGAACGAAAGCAAAACTTCTTTAATCATTTCGGATTCCACCATCGAACGAATAATATCCACCACCTATACAGTACATAAATAAGGCAAAGAAATAGATGCATTTTTTTAGTTCATTTTAAATTTTCTTGTCATTTATTTTGCTTTGTGATGCGCTGTTTTTCGCTTCTGATTTTCTTAGCCCCGCTATAGAGTTTTGTGCTGTTTTGTGCCGCTACTGCAGCTGGTTTTTTTTCTTCTCGTTGCTGTAAACTTACGCACTACAAACAAAGATTTCCATTTTTCCTTACGATGCTAACACGTTGCGTTTTCTTTATAATGTAAAACAAACAAAAATATATTAAGTTTTCATGTACCTCGATTGTGGTACGTACGATTGATTGTGCTACCGTTTTAAATGCTACTGCTATTTTGTATACTGTACAGTGAAGCTTAAACGAAAGCCCTTCTCTTGGTAGACTTACAAAATATAGTGAACTACTTTGTCATTTCTTCTGCTCTCTCTGTTTCTCTTCTGCTCGCGTCCTAAACACTAATAGTAGGGACTTGGTGCTAGTGCAAACTTTCGCTAGCAATGGCTAAACAAATGCACTCTCTTCTGGTTCGTTGGTACAATTTTTGGGAGAAAACGCATAAAATGTTTGGCCATGGGGAAAACATGTTTAAAGGCACTTGCATTTTGCAAACTACGGTATAGAGCTAAATGAACAACGGATCTGATTTTATCTGAAGGCAAACTTCTGGCTACAAAAAGGATGTGTATGGCATGGGTTTTTGTGTGTTGGTTGGTTGCGTTTTTATTCTCCCCAGTTTTCGGTTAGTATGCCTTTCTTCTGGCACACACACACACGCATTGAGATCTTCTTATTTTATAGCACGAAAAAATATACATAATAACATAAGAGAGAAAAAAAACTAATAGGAAAATAAATGTAAGCGACCAAGTGTTTTGAATATGGGAGAGAAACAAAAGATGGTAGAAATGAAGCAAAACTAAATTCGCAGCAAACTTCTCTAAGTACACTAAACTAAAAGAAAATCTGACTAGTTTGGAACAGTTTGTGTCTCATTCTATTCTATTCATTTTTTTTACTTTTTCTTTTACGAAACGAAAAAAAAATCGAAAAAAAATCTTCCTTCCTTCCATTTGAAAATAAATAAACTTACTAAAGTAGAAAACAATTTCCACTGTCCGGTCACATTTCGTTCGCCAAAAAAAACCACCTTGAATGTTTCAAAGCGGTCGTGAAACGAAACGAAATCTGAATCGAACACACCATCGATACCTTGCACTAGAACCACCCTTGGTGGTTCCATCTTCCTTTGACCCTTTGTCCTTTACAAATTAAAACATCCTTCACTAACTCTTCAAAAGGGCGCGTTGACACATTTCTTGGTATTTGTAAAAGCCTTTTGCTTCTGGTTGCTTCCCTAGCAGACACACACACACATTCATTCCCTCAGTCTTTGGTCGCACGGAATGCGACGAGGTTTACTTCCCGTTTATCGAAGAAGAGACACGTTGCTCGTTGAAGGCACACACTCGATCAGGCCACCGTTTTGGTCGAATACTCACACTGCTGCAAAATCGCACGCACACACACACAGACGGCCACTAGTATACGGCAATGTTACTTCCATGTGGCAGTACGGTCGGGATGAAGCTGTCCTCGGAAATGTTACACGCGGACGAAGCACTTTGCGAGTGTGGACTGTCCGAGCGGGTAAGGGATGGAACGGGCGAACCGGCCGTACTGCTACCACCGGATCCACCGGGACATCCGCTTTCCGCGTGCTTCGTTAGCAGTGGAAGGCGCGAGAAAGATTTGGTACAGGTTGGACACTTGAAACGCTTCACATCCTCGTGCGTTTGCTGGTGCGCGCGCAGATTCGAACGGTCGGCAAAGGCGCGCGAACAAAGCTTGCAGACGAACGGTTTTTCGCCGGTGTGCGTACGGATGTGGCCCTGCAGTAGCCATGGCCGCGAGAAGGCTTTATCGCAGTGGGTACACTTGCACGGTAGCGTATGGGTGCGGATGTGCATCTTGAGCGCACCGAGCGTTTTGTACGGTTTGTCACACTCCTTGCAGACGAACGTTTTCTGCGCCTGGTTACCTTCGGCCGCTGGGCAGTGGAACTGCTGGTGCTTCGACAGCCCGGAGTAGGTGGAGTACGATTTACCACAGTCCGGACACTGGTAGCGTGGTGCACCGTTCGATCCCTGCGACGATCCCTTTTCACCTTCCTTCTTCTGGATGTTGGCACTGGAGGTGGATTTTTCCGTGAGGATCGATGAGCAGCCGGATGAGGACGATAGCGAGGTACTGTTACCGTTGGTCACACTGAGGCTGTTGTTGTTCTCCTCGGAATCGGCTCCCGGGCTGGCGGGTGCCGACGAGGAGATCGGTGACAGGGAACGGCCACGCGACGAAAGGTACGAGTTGAACGAGGTATGGCTGGAGGCGGGCGAAAGCGACGGATGATCGGCAACCGAACTCATCATCAGATGATGATGATGGGCAGGATGGTGCAACGGGTAAGGCATGTAGCGGTGCTGGGCACGGACGAACGCTGACTCCGACTTGATGATGTTGTTGTTCTGGTTCAGGCGCAGTTCGGCCGGATAGGCCGGAACGACCATCGACGGTGGTGGGGAAAGCGAGTGGCGGTCCGGGCGGAAGAGATGGGTCGGTGAGGCGGACGGACTGCCGGAGGTATCGTGCTGGCCGGCACTGTACGGTGACAGGGGTTCCGATCGTGGTGGCGAGATCTGACTGTGGAGCGGATGATGCAGGTGATGATGGTGGGGGTGTAGCTGGTGCGGTAATCCTGCCGGATGCTGCTGATGCTGTGCCTGACTCTGCTGATGATGGTACGCACTGTAGAAGTCGGCCGGATATGGCAGAGGGTACGGAAATCCGGGGTAAACCGGTGGGAACGAAGCGGGCGATCGTGATCCACCGTAGTACATCGCGGGCAGTGAGCCGTAGGTCGGTGTAGGGATGGAAAGTGGAGATTTGGTATCACTGGGAGCGGGGGAGGAGGAAGGTGGCGGTGTGGGGAGAGTGTCCTCCGCCTTGATCACTACCAGCTCGGGAGACTCCGAGCGAGCCTTCTTCTTCATGGACTTCATCGAGAGGTCCTGCGGTTTGGTGCTTAGATTTTCTGGTTCCATCTCACCCTCCGATTCTGCATGGAAAGGTGTGAAGAAAAAAGCAAGATGGACATTGGTTAGTAACGACATTCACAGCCGCGGATTAGAATCACATTCACCCTACGAACACACACCCGAGTTGTAATAACTCAGAAAGCAGCAAAGTTTGGAAAAAGGAAACGAATAATTACCATTTTTCAATGCTTCCTCCTTGGACATGAAGACTGGACGCTTCTTGAGCGGACAATTGCTGTAGTTTTTCTGCATGATCGATGTTGGCATGTTGGGTGTTAACACGAAACTACTTTCACAAATCACACCAGATGAACGATGAAGCTCAACACGTGCGCTTAAAATAACAAGCACAAATTCCCTGTCGCACACACATACACAGCGCACATTCAATCGTCTCCTTTTTCTTTTGTTGTCCTCCGCTACAACGCACAATAGAGTTGTGTTTGTTTTGCCAGTTTGCTTCTGCACTGGTTTTAGTTGTAACTTGCCGATACCGAATGGAACTTTGTTTTCGTTTTTATGTTTTCCACTTTACACTTCCATCCTTTTCCTAAAGGGTATGTTCGCACGACACATTTGTTTGAACAGTTATATTTTGTCACTGCACAGTAGTCACTCAAAACTCCTATTTTGATTTCCGCTAATATCCTTTTTGAAACAATTCACTCTGCGGTACAACACGGATCAGCCGGTTTTCAAATAACACAACTTGTCCACTGAATGTTTTGCGAGCGACATGGATGCTGTACGGCTAGGGGTAAAAACCGAAGTGTTAACTCGGAACTGGCTGCCGCCCTTATTTATAGGCGAAATGCACCCCGCGAACCATTCCTGTCGTGTCGCGTTCGGGTAAAGCCGAAACGAAATGGGCGGAGTTACAGGTGCAACTGGTAGATTGAGCAAATTTTGAGCACCGGTTCGGTCATGTGGAACTCTTGCTTCTGGAAAGGTGCTCACGCAGGTAGATCGGTGTTGAAATGAAAAGTATCTCGCATGTAATTTAATTGATAATGTTCTTCTTGTTTTATGTTACTTATAGTTAAAATAAAGCATAAAGTAACATTTTGGTATAATATTATTTTTTAATTCGGTGGTAAAAACATGCTTTCTACGGTGAGTGTCTCACTCTAACCGTCATTTGCAATGTGATGCGCGTGAGTGCTTCGCAAGCTGAGCGCAAGTAGCTCAGTTTACGATCGCTCGGTAAAACCGACCCAACTGCCGCTCGTGTAGCACGGGCTGCTCGGGTGGTGGAAAATATGTTCGGGAATTTCCCCGATACCTTTCGGGTGGGGATAACCATCGCACTTGCCTGTTCACACCCATGCACTCCGTCTCGTTCGCTCGCAGGTGTTTGTTCTTCTCCTGCAGTACGGTTCGGGGTGCGTTCGTCCATATTTCCCCCACCAATGGTTGTTTTTGCTGTCTTTCTTTCATTCTGCTGCTACCCGAGCGCGACCGGTTGTTCGGAAGGGTGGGCAATGTACCCCCGTGCTGGAACGACCGGTGCGTGTACGGTTCGAGCGGGTGCACATTTTGTTTTGTTGTTTTGCTTCACGTGCACTATGGAACACACGTTGGAATTCCCTGTGCATCGTGCATTTTTTTCCTTTGGTTGCGGACAGTGCTGGCGACCTGGTGGTTATTATTAACTCATCTTTCGGGAAGAATTGTTTCTGATAGAAGATTTGTTTTAACTGAAAGACGTAGTTTTTTTTAATTTTATAATAATTTCTTTAAAATAAAATTGTAAAATTACTCCAATACAACTGTTTCTATTGTAACTGCTTTCTAGCAGCGATAAAAGTAATGCATAACTCCTGAAAAGCAATAGAAAAACAGCCCCGAAAAAAAGCAAAACCATCTCTCCTCGTCACCCTTAATCCGCTGCAGCTTGTTCGGTTTGCATTGCGCCAGTTGTGCCAGCTGGTGTTGTTGTTGGTGTGTGCTATACTGCAGCACACCCGTTTGGAGGATCTCTTTCGCTCCTGTACCATTTCGTTTCTGTCCCAGTCGCTCTTCTTGTTTTATTTTTTTTTTTTTGTATTTGGTATTTGGAAAACTGATCGCTTGCGCTACCGTTAGCAAAGGATATGATATTCCTAGAAATATCGGTGCGTCCTAGATTAATCTTCTCTCCCTGCTTCTCTGCGTTCCCCTCGTTTTTGGGCATCCCCTTTCCCAGCGGCTGACAGGATTGCTCTTAATCTGATAGCATCCATCCATCCACATCGCGCATTGCCTTAACCATAAAGCATTGCAACGTCCACGGCCTTATTTCCACCCGGTTCCGTTTCATTTAACCTTTCATCGTGCTACGTGATGTTTGGAAGCATTTTGGTACCAGTGCGTGATACCATTACGGGCAATTGTCGGAAGCAATAAAAACAACACAATCGACTCGGTAGGTTTAGTATGATGAATGTGTCCAACACGTTGGGATGCGATATTTTGTTAGTTATAATGGTAGACATTCTCAGAAAAAGCGTTCAAGTATACGTATTTGATAAAGCAGATCTAACTTTACTTGCATATTTCTTCCATTTTACACTTCCATTTTTATTCGTTAGTAAAAAGTGTTGAAAGTTTTCTCACAATAACTTTTTTATTAACAAGAGATTTGCCACAGACAAAAAATCTGTTACTTTTAATAAATACATAACTTTCATTTAAATGACTTTCATTTAACATAATGAAATATTGTTGTCGGGGCGGACCGGTGGTGCATGTGATAAACGGCGCCCGTCCACACGGCTGGACCGGGTTCATATCCCATCCGGACCGTCCCCCTGTAGCATAGACTGACTATCCTGCTTCGTGGTAAAATAAGTCTTGATACGGCCAGGCCGTTCTAACCGAGCAAAAAAAAATATTTTTGTGAATAATGTTGAGCTTCAAGTTTCACAAAAGTATCGTTTGGAACTAATTTTATTTATCTCATTATATATTGTACTATAACAAAGAAAAATATTTTATTTTTTATAAAATGTTTCATGATTTTACTTGATAGTCTTCAATGGATGTTTATATTTCATTAAAATATGTACCCATTTCGTTCTTCTGCTTAGTAGAATCGTTTCTCTATTACCTATCGAAGGACCACTTAATTTCGAATGTAATCACATGTAAACATTTATTTTGCTCATCCATTTTGTTTCAAAAATAGGTAAAAATTTAAAAACGCGTCATACAAAGCGCACGATCAACTTTTACCTATGATGGAAGTTATTTCCGCTCAACGTTATTTACCCTTGAACTTCCCTTAAAATCATCGTACAACAGTCCAAAAAGCAAAACCCAGCAATACGACACCAGAAGCGAACCCTATTTCACCGCTACTAGGAAGCACCGGCGTCAGTTCCGCACAGTTCACAACACATGCACGATCAAGGGACATGGGCGATAGCGTTCAGGATGCTTGATCGTGCGTTGATTAAGCGTTTTGCGCTGGAGAGGAAAGGGCACAGGCAACACTCGAAAACAATACGCCACAGTGCAGTTCGAGGGATCCCTTTCGAAGCGACCGACGACCCGATGCACTTACGGATAGCCTGATCCACGCTTGCATCTGTCAAGATTTTTCGGGCTGTCTGTGCTGTTCCCTTTAAAAATTCGAACCATCAACAATGTGTAATGTGTGTTGGTCGCGATCCGGTTCTTCTTTTTTCTTGTTTTTCGAACAGTGATTTACTTGCAATTCACCTTCCTTCATCAAGAGTGGCATAGAGCGTGGCGCTACGAGGCTGTTTCCGCATTTCCTTCCATCGTTCCTCCTCGGTCTGTTATCAAGGTGGAAGCTGTTTAAAGTTTCAAAGAAACAAAGTTACCATCTTGCTGCTGCTGCGTTTGAACCCCGAACAGGGTGGCTGTATTGTTAAAAGGACCCTTACTGTACCGTCTGCCAGGACATTGGACCGTGACTCGGTACATTACTTTTACTTAGCTTTTCTTTCCTTGGCCCTAGCCGATCGAATCAAGATCCCCTGTTGGTAGTTTAAGGTATCGAGGAAGGAAAAAAAACTAAACCGCACGGTTCATTCTTCTGTAACGATTTTTCTTTCATCCCCCTAGACAAACTGTCAACCAGTTCGTAACGGTCAAAGATGCTTTTCTTAGCATCCAGGCGAAAAAACGGGAAGATTTCGCTTTCCGAGAACCCTGACACCTTCCCGGCAAGCTGTGCAAGCTGTGCTGGCGAGGGGTATTGTTCTCTGGCGGTGGGCCTTTTACTTGAATCGAATCGATCGAAGACTCGAGCAGATGAACGGCAAGTCCTGGCAAACGTACCGAAGGAAGCCACCGGTACACAATGGTTCGCAAAAAAGTGTGACTGTGTCCTTTAGTTCGACCGTCCTGCAAAAGGTCGTGTGGCATGGCTATACGTTGGCAGCATGCCAATCACCTGCTTTCATTTTTTGTCCCCTCTAACGCATTCCCTGCAAAAAAAAACGGCGCAGAAGCAACGTGCAGTGTGGTGAAATCCAATCGCAAAAGTGCTATCAGTGCGCATGAGTAGCACCTCGTGGGTTGGAATTTTTGGCGCCAACATTTCATCGCGTACCTTTGCATTCAAATCACTTGTTTGGATGGGATACATTTGCAAATATTTGTATTAGAATTTGCACATCCGGGAGTCTTTTTTTACTTCTTTACAGTGCAATAAAACATGTGTTTGACGCCGAATCTCTAGAAGTAAGATAAGAAAGGGACAATAAATAGTTAGTTGTAAGGTTCGTTGTCGCTGCCTTTAAGTTAGTTGGAATGGTCTTGAAAAGGGTTTCATTGAGGCTGGTTATTGGAACTTCAATTGCTTCCGGTCATAATGATAAGTGTAATCAGCGTTTATCGTTATGTTTACTAATGCAAAAAGGAAATTAAGACGTTTGTGACGCATAGCTTTTTTCCAAATGAAATCGATTACTAGATATTGAATGTTCTATTCCTTCTATTTCTGTTGGTAAAAGAATATAAAAAAACATAACAAATGTTGTATAGAAAAAGAGTTTAATTTCAAATTTTAATATTTTTATTTTATAAAAAATTATTCCTCGAATAAATTGTTACAGTCAATGTGTAAAACATATCTTAAAAAATATGACAAAGTATGTAATATTATTAAAAAAACAATTTCTATCTACCCCAACAATTGATTTGCATCCTTTCCAAAACAAAAAAAAAACAGAACACTGCGCAAAAGGAACGTTCTAACTAACCTTCCTCAACAATAATTTGGTTCATATCCAAACTATGCCATGAAACCAAAAAACAAATAACTGAAAAACCGTTAGTCACGAGATCGACGATCACCGACGAGAACGATCGAACGCGGAACGCAAGAATCGACCTTCGTAAAACCACCGATCAAAAACCGGCAAACCAACATTTCCTCTATGCTTCGTTCGTATGGCGTATATGTTGTGGTTTTTAGGTTCTTTTTTTATTCATTTCTTCACCACTCTTCATCAACTGTGATCGAAGAGTTTAAGCCCTGATGAGCGTAAGAACAAGAAAAAAAAAACAAAAAGCTAGAGCTCAGAAGTGAGCAAAACAGAGAAGAAAGAAAAAAAATCAGATTAAAACCACAAAACGGACGACCTTCCGTTGCGCGATGGCGCAGATCAGCTGGCCGTCTTAAAGTCATCGTTTCAGTTTCGTTGTCTGCTTCATTAATGGAACGATGATCGAAGAATGAAGGAGAATGTTCGTCACATTTTTATTATCCTTTTGCTCCCGATTTTTGATACGTTCGTTCCTCGTGTCCACAAAGTGCGGAGTATAAAAAAAGCAGGTTATACCGCACTAAATGAAATCGAAAGGTAAACAAAACCCCATCGCGCTCTTCCATTTGAAATGAGGGAGATAAAAAAATGCACTAGAATGAAAAGAAAAAATCAAAGTTCGTTGCATATGCACTTCCCGTGTGTGTGCGCACACGATCGAGATCACCCTCGAGGGATCGGGGTTGGCGAAAAAACAAAAAAAAAACCGGTCGAAGGCAAACATATTTCGATCCTCTGCCCTGGTTTATCGTCCGTTAGTTTGTCGAATTTGAACCAGTTTTGTCGTTGGGCGTTCTTCGCTCTTCGTTCCAAATATCCTTTTCCACCTTTTTTCCACCGTTCATGGTTCAACATTCAAACGCCTTGGAGCGTGCAAAAAAAACACACACACACACAAGGGCAGAAAAGAACACCCCGTAAAGGTGATCGGACCTGAAGAAGCCCGGTGCAGTTTGCAGCCTGCTCCGCTTGCACTCCGGTTGCATCTGGTCGGATTTTGATGCGGCAGCATAAATTGCTTACCATGTGCGTGTGTATGTTTAGTTGTGAGGGGCATCGTACCGGATGACAGATTTGGTGCAGATTGGCCATACAGCGCCGGGAGGATGCTTCCGAATGTCGGGAGGGAACTTCTTTGCGTACAGTTTCTTCAAGGTTTCCGGTTTATTTCCCAGCTAAGGAAAAACTCTCGGTTGCATTTGATATCTAAGGGCACCAAGGGGTCTATCAAGGGTCTAACAATTTTTTTGTTGTGTGGATCGGTAATGAAAGGTAGAATGAGATGCGGTACGAATTCGGGTTTTATGTTGCGCTGTGAAATCACTTCCTAAAGCCGTCCTTCCGAAATGCCCAATATGTAACCGTCGTTTTGCGGTGGTGGTTTCATATTGTGTAATATTTAGGCTTTAGCACTGCAAAATGTTGACTTACTGGCTGTGGAATAGGTGTTAACAAGCAGCTGCAGTTAATAGAGCAGAGATCTCGAAGAGAAAGTAAGGAGAATCAGTAGTTAGAAGGTCTAGAATCTTGGAGCGCGTAAAAAAAAATTACAATTAAAAATTTACTTGTTACAATTAAAAATTAAAAATTTACTTACTACAATTCAATATCTTTTTATCCAAGGTAGTTTTATGAAACATTTTAAAACCATTTAAATAAGCTTACTGGAACAAGTTATTTGAAGTTTTTGTCACCTGTACGTACATAGTCAATCAAGAGCTAATCGTCTTACTTCATTAGTTTCAGAGGTCTAAACAGTCCTTGGTAAAGCATATTTCGGTCCTCATTGCTTGGAATGTTCGTTTTTGTTGGAAATTCTCCAAGAAATCGGCACAGAAAATCAATCCCTCTTCGATATGCTGGAGTTAGAATAAAGCTTTAATTGAAAACTATTCTCCCTCTAAAGAGGAACTCCATTCCAGTCCGTGCATTAAATAGACAAGCATTAAAAGGGAGCCCCATCAAGCATAGGTCTACATAAAGCCTTTCCAGAACAGCCGGGGAAAATCATTCCCACTGGTTATCCCGTTCAATTTGTCAACGTACCAAACACGGCTCAACTAAGCGAAGTCACCTTTCTCGCTTTCGGCTCGCACAACGGCAGACCTGACGATGGTGTGCATTATTTGCCTACGATGGTACATTTCATCAAGATTCGCGCGGGATGACCGCATCGTGCACCCGGTAACGAACGAACGCGTCACGGTGGGCGTCGTCCACCGTCTTTCCGGCGTGCTGCATTTTAAATTGATGCATCCCGCACTAATAAACGTGTGCAACATTTCGCAGCTCGTTTGCGAGTGCATCATCAAACCGGGTCGCTAATCGGGTCCCTCAACACAAGCCGGTGGCAAAAACGGCATGGCAACTGTTTCTGCCTTACCGTGCCACGGCATTACCTCCAGGAGGTCCGGTAAGAATCCCTATTATTTCTAATAATATGAAATATAAAAACCATATATTACCCAGAACCGATGAACCCTCGCGCGAAACGCGAACAAATCGGGATCGCTCAATTGTTCTCGCGATGCAGCCGGCCTGCATCCCCGGTTGCGCTTTCGTTTTCCCCTTATTCTTCCAAACCCGCCGGGTTGTCGCGTGGTACCGACATCCCGCATGTGTATAAAAAAAAGGAAACACGATGATGCATGCGGATCGACATGCCACCGTTAACCGGGCTTAAACCGACCGGTGGCTGTGAGTGAGAAACAGGTCGTCATTCTGATGCACTGCCGTGTACTGCCTTGTTTGATGATTGCGAACGATTCCGGACATGATGGGTTTTTTCGCTGTTGTTCTTGTTGCTACTTCCCTTCTAGCGTCATTTACTTTATTCGGTTTCGATTGACGAGCCGAGCCGGTTTTGGGTTCTGGAAGAAGGGGTTTTTGGATGTTCTCTGCGTGCGCTATGCACCTTCTGTACGTGCACTGGGGAACTGGCGGGTAGTTTGTGACTATTTTTTTTTCTACTTCTGCATCCGAGCGTTTGTTTGCATTGCTCGTTAGTGTGGCTAGGCTTTGAGAATGAGGTGTCGTTGGTAGGCACAAGAAATAAATTGGGTATCTAGTGATATGGGATAGAACAGTTCCACGTAGCTTTTAGTTCAATTTCCGCCACAGCGAACAGCGCGTTATTATATTTAATCTTTGAGAGGTTTTGAAAGGTTGAAAGCACTTTTTGTTTTATTTTTGTTTATTTATTTTAACTGTAAAAGGTGCAACTTTAAAGAGAAATTAAAATTTTCGCAATTGTTTTTAATGTCGGAAAGAAGGCGTCTGAGCGTGCTATTTCTTTCTTAAATATAATCAATTAGTGAATAATACGATACGTACGTACGAATAATACGATAATAGTGAAAAATACGATACGTACACAAAAATCGATAGATTAAAAATATTGTTTTTTTAGATTGATTTTTGTTTTGTTTTATGGAGCGCTTTCTTACGCCAAATCAGGCACCATTAAGAATAATATTTTTAAATTTAAATCTATTACCCGTTTAAACAAGAACCAATTGGGAGCTCTATAAACTTTAATAACGAAATTTTAAATACAACTGAGAAGCTTTGTATCGAACTTCTGCGTTTAAATTTATTTTTAAACTAATATATTCATGCCCTCTCATGTTTTAAATCAACCCAAAATGGTAGATAATTACGTATCCATCAAGCATTATGTCTGAGCATGGCCGTAGCTTTATCATTCTACCGTTTCCAAACAGTTTGCCCTGTTAAAGTGCTCCAGATCACAGCAGCTCGCTGTTAGAATTAGTTTGGTTCCCTTCGGAAAAGCATAACACATCCCATGACCTCTACACTGTTACGTGAGAACGTAAATAAATGATACATTCTGACATCGTTTTGGTTATGATCGATCAAACAACCGAAACCACCCTAGCGAAAACCGAAATCATCGTCATCGCCGTCATGATCGTCATCATCCATCAGCGGAATACGGCGCTGCCAGCGAGAAAACCAACTGTTGGCAAAACATCGAAGCAAAGACCGGGGAAACTGGGTAATACTGGGTAGGAAGGGACAGAATGAGGCAAGGGTGCGGACGTCGAAACTGCAGCAGTACACGTAGGTACGGTACGGAACAAAAACCAACCTCCCGGACGCCGAACAGAACCAACATACAGGCAAGCAGCATACATGGACAGAAGTAGCATAGCAGGAAGGTAGAGAAGAAGGATGTGGAAAGCAAATCACATCTGTCGCGTGCCGATGCTGTGCGCTCGTCAAGAGGGGATCGTCCGTGATCTTTCTTCCTTTCCGTGATGGATGGAATGGTTTTGTGGTGCAAAAGGCAAGGGAAAAGGAAAAACGAGGAGGAAAAGAGGGATAATGTTTTTTTCTTCTTTCGTTTCTTTTCAACTTTTAAAGTTCTATACTGCCGCGTTTGATTCCGCTTTACGAGTGGTTCGTGCGTGGTTTTTCATCGTCCGGAATCGGTGCACCGTTGCATTCACCGGTACCGGGTGCATTTTCTTTCACCCTCCCGTTTCAGTCCTCGAACCGTTTTGTGTGATGTTTGTAGCGACACCACGATGACACCCATGCGATGACAGCGGCAATTCTAATGCGGCTTCAGTGGACCATTTTCCGGAACCCCAAAAGGAACGCAACAAGGCAGGCACAGTTGCCTACCGCGGTAATGGCGTTATGGATGCGCGACACTTGAGCACATTTAAATAAGCATCCGACATTTAAGCCGGTGCGGGCGACGGAACTGGGCGACGGAACTGAAACTCCCGGGTTTTTGTCAGTGATTGAGTGAAAAAGCGTGAGCGATGTGAAACAAGATTCGGTGTAATTGGAGCCCTCCATCTTGTGTGTGTTTTTGTTTTTGGCTACTAATGGGGAGAGAGAGAGAGAGAGAGAGAGGCGAAGAAGGGAAGAGTTGGAGGGATGCGTTTTCAACGCTACGGTGTCAACGTCAAGTTCAAGACTGACATGATCTCGCACACTACGTCCGAAGCGCTAGACCGTTTATCCTGACGCAGTGGCGCCCAGTGCTCCGTGCTTCTGTGTTTGTTGTTGTGTTCGGTAGGACGGTGAAAAATAAACTGACCTACGACTGTCTAGATCATTTCTCACAAAAATCAACCATCCCTCCGTCACAACCACACAACACATCCCATGTCAGCGGGGAAAATCCCCCGGTTTTTTTGGAAAATCTACCCAAAAACACTACCGAAGAATATACTTCCGTGCAAGCCATGTGGGAACCGGCCGTGTTTTCCCGTGGTTGTAAATAATGAGCCGATCTGCAGGAACAGGAAGAAACAGGCCAGCGAACGATCGGGTGCATCTTTCAACACGTCGTTTTGCTTAGCTTCCAGCCACTATTTGACGACTTTGACTGATAATCGGCGCCTTCGTCCTTGCAATTGCTAACGCAAACAGATTTTAATTATTTCTCAAATGAAGCGTACTTTTGTGAAGGCAATCTGAAAAAAAAAACCCCGCAAAAGGTAATTGGATGGAAAACACCGTACTGTTTATGCAAAACGGCACAGAGAAGGATCTGAAAGATCGTCAAAACATGTGTGAGAAGAGACTCTGTTTTCTTGGGAAATATTTATTTTACGTTTGTAAGTTAGAATAGGATATTTTGGTTGTAAAAATGGGAAACTTTTCAAGCTTCTGGAATCGTATTTAGTATCTAAATATGATGAAGAATATGTATACATGATGTTCCAGATGGTAAGATACATGGAAGCGACAGCATTAGATTTGCTTGGCTCGTGTAGATAAGCAAAAACAAAACAAAATTTCTTTAGTGTTAATAACGTAAACAATATAAAATATCGTTATCGAAATATTGTTTTTTTGTTCGAAAAATGTAAATTTTTGGCTTAAAGTACTTATGAAAATATGTTTTAAAACATGAAAAATTTTTTGTAGCAAAAGCCAAAAGAAAATGTAAATGGTTTTGAGTGTGATCACTTAAAAAAAAAAAAGGAAATATGTTTTTAAAAAATTCTTTTCCTGTACATTTAAGTCACATTTTATGATTAATAGATTATATTGCTCAAATATTTCATGCTACTATGTATTATTAATTATTCACCTGAAAATGTTTGATTGTGGAGCAATGATGTCACCCCTTTCCTTAATGCCGTTGCCAATATTAATCGAAACATACAAGTGTCGCTAGGTATAACATCTGTTCAAACACATCTAATCGCTTTATTCGCTGACAAATGATCAAGCTGCGAAATGCATTAAGAAATCAATCTCGTAATTTTTTTTTTCGCTCGACAAGATCAACACTGATGAACTATTTATCATTGAGGAAGGAAGTGCAAAGAAAGCTACGAAATCGGAAGGCGAATAATGTGCGAATCGTTTTGCAAACGTTTCAAGGGAAGTGGACATATTTCGGCGATCGATTTAAAGACAGATAATAAATAATGTTCCAAATCTTCGATAAAGGAAGGGAGAAAAATCAATTCCACTTTTCGTGAGCACTGCAGTAACAAACGACCTTCTGATTTCCTTCAAGAAATAAATGTAAGAGTTTTGAATGCGATTCGTTGTTTGGAAAATTTCGACAACAAATCGAACTTGGCAAATGGTGTACAATTGATTCGGGACGCCCTTCGATGGCCCACCGCTATCGAATTCGAATTGTAACCAGCAAACTCTCTTGTTCCCACGATCGACACACCATGTATGTGCGTTAGAGAGAAAGATTTTCAAAAAAAAAAAACAATTTTTGGGAAGTCGTACCGGAACTAGGATCTTTCGATTCTGCATTAGTGTGGCACCCCTCGATTGAAGGGAGAAACAGAGAGAAAGAAGTGTTTCTCCCTTTAGACCTAGCCGTACAACCCGTCGCTGCCGCTGGACCATTGTTTTTTCCCCCTTCTTTTTGCCTAAACTGTTGTTTGGTGCCCCGTATGGACAAAACTGTATCCTGGCGTCTCACGCATGCAAGGGTCGCCTGGGAACGCCTGGGAAGAAGTGTACCATCATCAGCCAACTATCCCGGATCGGCAGCATCAACCAGCATCACCATCTGCGAAAACATCCCCCGTTTGGGTCTCACGTTAGTCTGATTGCACCTTTAGCACCGAGGGGATGCACCCTCCGACCAAGACGCCGAAGAACACGAAGGTCCCACGAAGGTCCCACGCATAATATGCCGAAAGATGCGCTTAATTGCATCGCAATCTATCGGCTAGTCGTACAGTGCGAAACTGCTTCCTTTCGACATCTGGTCGCCAGAATGTCTCAGGATACGTTTAGTACGTGCAAAGAAAGATTGCATGCAGCGTAAGCGGGAAACCCGCTCAAATGGCCGTTGGCTTTGCTTGTGGAAAATACTGATTTTTTAATTTAAATCACAACCATTTTTTTGTTGATGTTGGTTTTGGTTCGATATGCCCTTCGTTACCCATTTTCCTTCGCAAAACCATCTTGACCGAAGGACTTTGCTTATCGTCTTCAGTCCTTCATCACCCCTAACCAATGAACGGCCGTGCTTGCGTTCCAGCATTCTTCTTTTGGCTGGCGCATAATTAACATTTATTGACAACATAAACATGTAAATGACCCCGCTGTACGCCGGCATCGTATTCAGGGTTTTGTGGAGGCGCCTACCGGGAAAGGTAAACAAAATAAAACACGGGCGCTGGTTTTATCATTATGTCGGCATTCTTCTAAAAGCCGGAATGCGATTTATGGCACACCGTAGGCGGGAATCCTTTTTTTTCCAGGATAGGAACCAAAGTACGGCTGCCAACAGCTGTGGATGGAGAACTTTCCGCACGTTTTCTCCCAAAAACAGTATGCAAATGGTTTTTTTCTTCTTACTCGCTAGGAAGTAACGGCCTGCAAAACCAACACGGAAGATAATTGCTTAATATTCTTACCTTCTGGTTTTGTTGTACCTAGGGAAAGGCGGGTGAGTGTCGAGTGTGGAAAGAGGAGCAACTTTCCAAGCACATTTCCAGACGTTTCGGTGCCTGCCAGGAGCTATAGAGCACGTGGATAAGAAAGAGACACGACCTTCGTAACGTTCAAGTACGCAGCCCAAAATTTTACATCCTAGCGCCAGATGACCCATACACATACTCGCCGTGTCCCTGTTTGGTCCTAGCTTCCATACTCAATTCATGAATTAGCTGGAAAAACACATCACGAAGGAATTTCCTGAAGCAGCAACCAAGGAGCAGAAGCGTATACTTTGGAAAGTTTTATTTGTGGAAAAACACGATTAATTTCGGTACGTATTTGGAATATGCCTTCGCCGCTGAACAGGATATAAAATGTCCTTCGACGAGCGAAATTCCCGTGCCCCGGACCATGGTCTGGGTGGGTGAAAATTTATGCGGGGAAAAAACTGTCCAAAAATGATGGGAATTTTTCTGGGAGCTTCCCTGATTTCGCAGATGTTGATCTTTGCCGGGGTTTTGGATCGGCGTGTTTGTACGTGCAATGAGTTTATAATTATTCCACACAATTTGCCCGATTGCTGCTGAGCAGCAATCCGATCGGCGAACGTTGACGTTGGTAATGAGATTCAGCTTGAGCGTGGGATCGAGCCTCAAATTTGATCCTGTTGGATCCTATAAAGCTGTTGGGAAAACACATGTCTATCTTGTAAACTAGACAAGCGCACATCTTGAGGTGATTTGAAATCAACGGGAAAGAAAGGAACCGTTTTGGTGTGTTGCGTGTGAAAAACAGTATTGTACATTTTTCCCAGGAAATGCAAGGACTTTTAAAACATTTAAAACATTGGTTCTCATAGATATAAAATCGAACCAGTACATGGGAATACTTGAATGCAAGAACAATTGATCAAGGTTGAGGAGTTACTGACAATTCCAAAAAGTTGTTTCTAACGGATTCTGGGCATTAAATCGTCATCTATTAACAATACTATGATATGTTGGCAGGACAATTTGTATGTCTACAGTGCTAGACAAAAAGGTATAAAATAACGAATCATCTAAATGGGAATTAAATACACACGAGTGCTCAACTGAAAGTCTTATAGCATGAACATGTACTGTATAAGTCTTTGTCTGTGATCATATGACAACATTTCTAGGAAGAAGTAGAATTCCCTCCGATTTCTTAAGATGAATTGATGGCTTATCTAACAAGTGAAAAGGAATTCTTCATCGCGTTTTTCTTTCCTACCTTCAGTTCCAAAAACCGCAAAAATTCTCCCAAAACATTCCATACCCAGTGAAGTCGACCTACATTTCCTGTGTAGAAAAGAATCTCCGCGCGAAATTTAATCCACCGCACCGAAACCTGCAACAAATGAACGGAATGGCGTGCAGAAAATTGGCACAACTTGTAGCGCGGGTGAAGAAAAAAGGACCAACTTTTGTAGAAAATTGCGCTCCCGTAGAAGCTGGCCAGTGTCGGTGAATGATCAACATCTTTTGCGGTCATAGCCGGTGGCTTTGTCAGAAATTAGAAATTGCATTACACCCTACCAGCTCTAGGAGCACTGCGTAGTGCCGGTGAGCATCGATGCGCAGCATCGGCATATCGGTAACGATCGATTGGATTCGCTGTGGTTTGACCGATTTTTTCGGTGCTCGCAAGAAAACGTAAGCTCGTTTGTCATTCGGTAAAACCTCAAACGATATCATATCGAGACTCGAAAGCTCCGGGCAGATTGCGAAGCAAGAAGCGAAGAATGGAGGTAAAATATTTGACATTATTAGGATATTTGCCGAAGCCTGCGTGTAGCCGTACGTTTTCTCGACGCAACAGGCTGATAAAGCTGGCTAAGTGCTCTGGAGACGATCCGTATTTTGTTTTTTTTTTGGGTTTCCACTCACAACGGGCGGCTTTTTTGGGCTTTGAAGATTTTGCGTAGGAGAACGAACCAAAAGGGCATGTAGAAGGGAACGCTTATGCTAGTGCCAAGGGTGTAGAAATGTCTAGCCAAACACTGGAATGCACCCGAGTCGGTTTGTCTCCCGTGGCATTACATCACGGTGCCTTCGCTGATGGAAGGCTTTCGAAAAGCTTCACAACACTTTCACAACTTCACAAAGCGGTTCCGATAGGATGGTAAATTTTCTCGGGCAGACGAACGCAACAAGTGACACACCGATCGGTATCAAAGAACGTTGCCGGCATGGTAAAGTGTCGCAAAAAGAAAACACATACATACTCACTCAAACATATTCACCGCAAAGATCCTTTCGGCCTTTTTGGTAAAGGAACGTTTGTTGGCGTTCTTCCGGGACAATGGCTTTGAGGTTTTTTGTCTTTTGCCGATCGTGACACAAAAAAAAGGTTGCGACAGATCGATCGGAATTGGTTGCGCCATTCATCGGTGGCAATCGGAAGCATGAAATTGGCCACAAAGGTAATGTTTCGCAGATTGTACCAAACGTTCTAATCGATATCCAATAGAAGGTACAGAATAGGAAAAGGTAATCGAGGAAAAGATCGTACAGATTTTCAAAACAGGAGCAGAATGAGTACAAAGTCTTGGTAGTTTTTTTTTGTTTTTAAATATACAGTTGATTCTTAGCGGATAGACAACTATAAACCTTAATTTTCTGAACAAAATTTGTTCTATTTTTTAGGTTGAGTGAAACACTTATTTAAAAACATAATTGTGCATGAATCTTTTCATCATTTGCTTGAAAGCATCCAGGAAAACGTTAATTAATAAACGATCTTTAATCTTTATGTCATCTGCGGTTCCTCTTGTCGGCCACCCTTTTGCCACCTTTGGAAGATAATCGATTTGAGATGCACAGGAGAAAGGAAAAAGAAACCTTTGTCAGTATAGTTTTATTTTTCTTTATGTCAAAAGGATTTTCAATCGAATCATGGACATCCAACAATTCCTAATCCGGTAAAGATCGATTTCCTCTTTGGTGGTCTTAAGCCGTTCAACACAGACTAACCTTTTCATCACGTTCCGTTGTAAAAGCTAAACAGGATTATTTTGCAAAGGTTTACACAGCTTCCGTGCGCAACGTGATGCAGCACGGAGAAGATGGGTGTGCGTGTGTTTTTCTCGAGTTTCCGCATCCTTTGGTCCGACATCATCTGGTGACAGGATGTCTGTCCGGAAACCCGTCGCTAGTCTGCATGGCGCGGAACGGATCGTTGCGACGGCCCTTAATTGACACCTTTCGAGGCGCCCTCGGCACAGTTGGTGGGCACACACATCGGTACGAAGGTTACCTTGTTGTTTCAAGCACTTTTGGTTGTTGTTTTTTTGACTTTTCTCTGCCTCGTTATCCGCCTCTCTATCCAGGGTCGCTTCAAGGTGTTGTGCGTAGCAGGAGGTAAAAGATAGGAGTGTCCGTCCCACACTGGGTACAACGAAGAAGGTGAGACAAACTACCGAAAGCAGTCCGGACAGGAACTAGGGATTTATTGGAGTTGCGATAAGTCTTATAAGAACGCGAAGTACCAATGGGATTTTCAAGCCCACCCACCATACGCGCACGAAAACGCCATCCAGTGGAAAATGCACGAACTGCTCCGTGTCTTTTCACGCTTCGTGTGAGGCAACGTTCAACTTTTCTTCCCGTTTCGTTGGACACTGGGCATTGAAACAAGATGCTCACTTGACTGCGACCGGAAGTACAACGAATGTACAATGCAAGTGGTCAAATTTCTCCACTGTCGCCTGCATGTCTGACACGTTCCGCAAAGTGTTCTGGCGTTTGTCCCAAAAAGAAAGTGAGTCTTTGCATACGAAGCAGCGTGTTTGTTATGTTACGCCTGCCGAATGATGGTGACAAGAATTTGAGAACCTACCCCGAACGGTGCAGTGTACTTTCTTTGGCAGGAATGTTAAAAGTCCTCAGCTGGTGCTAAGCTTCACATTTTTACGAGCACATGTCTTCATTGTTTCACCTTCTCCCTTCTGAAACATCTGTTCTTGTATGGAAAATCTTGTACCGCATGAATCATACGGCCACAGTGTAGTGTTGCGTCTTTCGGTTTAGCCGATGGGCAAGATCAACTTTTACGATCTGTCACTGCTGGAGAGTTCTTGGCAGATCGATACGCTGACGCGGAAGTCATTGAAAAAAACGAGCAAAATGAAGCACTAAATCTTCCTAATACCAATGTGCTAAGCTGTTGCAGCAGTAAAATGAAACTCTTGTCATGATTTTTAGTGAGCAAAAGATTTGTTTTTCAGCCTGTTCATGTTCATGTGGACAATTTTGAATTATACTTGAGAATCATAAACTCCAATATTGTCCAGCGATTGTATACAAAGTGATCATGTGGATGAGTCCTTATTGGTACCGATAAAGACCTCAGAAATGGTGAATGAACCAGACTCGAGCTCCATAAAAACCGATCAAGAGCACTGCACAAGGAGATAGCGTAAAGATGTTCCAAAACCATCTCTACTCAAAAGCATTTTCAATACACGGCACGCAGTGCTGGTGTTTCGGTCTACGAAGTTTAAAAATAATATCCCACGGAGGTGGCAGTTATGTCCGGGAGATATGGTGGAAGATATCTTCCATAGGCGGGATGGCCTTAAGGCCACAAAGAACAAAACGCCCCAGGTTCAGTACGGGTCCAACACCAATTTACTGCCTGGACTATATTTAAATATCGATAAAACGCGTCCAAAAACAAACCCCCTCGAAAGAGCACGCCACGTTTGGGTGCATGGTCGGCAGGGTACAACCAGGTGGATGTGGTCGCTAAACGGTCGTTTGTCGATGAAGGCCGCGTGCGCACAAGGGGTCCGTCCTTTCGTTAAATGCTAATGATCGTAGCCCCCAAAACAGCCAAACGGTCGAGGTTGAATATGGAACCGGGTCGTTGGTTATGATTACATTGTGGAACCATTTTGTCGCGCTTCGGAAGAGCTGGGCAACGCTAATAAGTCACCTTTGAGTAACACATTAAAGCTAATTTATCGGACCAACGAAGTGAGATGGTGAGCTTGGCCGGGGGTCGGGCGGGCTGATGTTTTGCGGGTCGGAACGATCAGCGGGTGGTTTAGGTGCGCGAGACCTAACACAAACCAATGATAGGGGATGGACAAACAATTTGCTTTAAACGACCCCTACACCTGCTCTGTTGGTCGTGGTTCGTTTCACCCCCTTTGCCGATCGCAATCTTTTCGACACCTTCTTCTCAGGACATTTCCGACCAGATTCCCCACTGTGGCCGGATCATTGAGCATTCGGGTGGCATTTGATTTTTTTATTGTGTATGGAACAGCGCGCTTTATTTGCGCTTTTTGGAAGCAAGTTATCGCAGGACGTGTAAATTATTCCTACGCACTTAAATGGGGTTCTCCAACAACTCTCCATACGGTGTAGGGGTTAATCGTTGTGATATCTTCTTTTTGATGTCAGTGATTTTATTGGCAGAGAGATCTTCTTCTTGCGCTATGATATAGGACACACAAATTCCGTAGAAATCGAAACGATCCCATTGAAACATTTGAGAGGTACACAAGGTGGCAATAGCCGAAACACGTGTTCCTAATGGTCTGTACGTTATTTATACTATTTGGACAGATCGGTAACTAGGTGCTGCTGATCGTTTGCCATCACCTTCGATCGTCACTCGCCTATCCCAAAAAGATCGGACGGATCGATCAGGTTTTATAGACGGTTTTGCACCTTGATGAATTAAAGGTGTTCCTTTACACGGGTAGAAGAACACACCGAAAAAAAGAGCACAAACCAAAGGTAACACCCACCCTACGAAAACGGTCAATTTCAGTGTATTCAACTCCGAAACTGCCTGGGCCGAAAACTCATCACCTGCTCACCCGGGTTTTTGGGATATACATGTGCGGCTGTGTCTTACTGGTTACGGACACGTCCAAACACGGGAAACCTTGGATCGGGTTAATGGCGTTAGGATGGTCGACCGTTCGCCAAAACGGACCCATACCAAAATCCGTACCAACAAACGGACGCTGTCGGATCGAACAAATTTACGAGCATTTGTGTTCCGCTTCATTGTTCTGTTGCACAATTTGACACACCGGCAACTTTTGGGCGACAATGTACGCCGTCACCTGACCGCAAAACAAGTTGCATTTTTTTCTGTTCGTGAAAACGATTTCACCGGAAAGATGTGCTTCGGGTTGTCCTTCTCGAAAGTGCATTCCCTGTGGCGCTTGCAGTGTCGTGGTGAGTTTGCATCATGGCAGGTTTCGCAAAGGGACATGAAATCATGAAGGAAAAGGCATACTTTATGTGTTTTTTTTCTTGCCTTTAAGAAGAAAGTTATCTAAAGGTACCCTCCAAAAATAATGCCCGTTTCGTTGTATACAAAATTATAAACCATCCGTATGCATGGCCACTCGGGATGCATTTGAGTTGGGAATGATGTGAAAATGCCATCCTTAAGCCGTTGAAGCGCATAACCGTTAGAACACTTCGATTCGAAAAAAAAAACCGTAACGGCCTGGCAAAACAAATCGTTAGACTTTATTTTCCCAAGTTGCCGTTTGAGTGTCACGTGTCCTTTTCCGGGGCGCCGAGACATCACTTTCATTCTGCCGTGCCTCGCAAAGCGTCCAGTTGTCCAGGTTGCCCTATCCCGGGGCAAGATTATGCAAATAAACCTGTCCTATCGTGACAGAACGCAAGACGAGGTTCAAAGAGGACGTGGTCGATAAAACGGTATGTTCTGCGTACGGTGGTCGTCTTAGGGTTGTTTGTGGCTGGGCTGGGAAAAAAAAGGTTTGATGTTTGTACGAATTGGCCCTCCGAGAAAGGTGTGGAATTAAAAACCAAACGATCCAGAGCAAATCGTGTAACGTACTGAAGGAAAACCTGTATTTTCTTTATCATCCTTGCCTGTCCCAAAACCGGGCTGGAAAAGCGTTTCTTTACACTCAGCAAAAAAGGTGCACAAAATGTCGTTACTATTTACACAATCTTGAGCTTTTTTATCATCCAACTTGTTCCCTGTTTTGCTTTCGCGTGTAAGAATATCCTTGCCTATTCTTGGGCATCTTTATGTTGGACAATTCATCATAAGAGGAAGTTAAAGAAAGGGGGTTTTCATTACTCGAAATAACCGTTATCGAACCGTCCAGTGTGTTTGCTTACAGTCAGGTGCGAAAATACCGTTTCCCATCTGAATCCCGAGAGAAGACATTCAATACCCAACGTCATCAATTGTGCTGACAGCTAGAACACACTTGAAGGTACATAAATCTTACACTACTCACCGGCGCACTATGGTTTTGTGACGAATCGGAAGGTTTGGTTTTCGTTAGAGGTGCTTTCACTTTCTCCTGGACGAAGGGAACATAACACGAATCATATCGAATTCCTACATAGTCGGGCCCTCACAGAAGAGGAAAGCAAGCGAATTGCGCATTGCGTTTGTGCACTGATGCGCACCGTGCGGCTTACATCGGATCAATTATTAACGCGGACGGGTTTGCCAATTTCAATCCTTACCAAAACCCTACAATTTTTACGAACACAAAAACCCCGGTACCCATCATCAGCACTGTTGGTTTGGTGTCTAGCAATTGGAACCGTAACGATCGATGTTCTAGACGAGGAGTTTCTTTTTTATCCCAGAATATCCTTTCTGCCATCGAAGTTAGGGGTTGGATTGTCGGTTGATTTATTTACACCCGGCGGCTCGCGACTGATAGTTTCGGATTTTTATTTTTTTTGTTCATTCTTCTCGGTTCCGAGGGAAAAAATTGAAAGGAAGAACTAGGAATTTCGCTTTTCAGCGAATGGCACCTGCAATTTTTTTTCTCTCTCCTGTGCCACTAGTCCCAGCATAAATGTGCTTATTTTCTATGCTTTTTCATACCTGTCCCGTAACATAACTCGTAATCGCAATCGTCATAAGGATCAACGCTGACATCCCGGTTTTGTGTATGTGTGTGGAAACCCTTTTTTCTCTTTTTCGTTGACGTTGTTGGTTGTTGTTTTTTTTTGGTGAAGCTGATTTCAAATCCACTTCTGCAATTGTTTGGCACACCGTATGGGGTAGAGAGGGCTTCTCCCGCTTTTTTCGCCATCAAGTTTTGCTCCCGGCGTAAATTGTGTGCAGGTTTCTATTGAAAGCGTGTTTTTTTCTTTTTCTCCCCTCTCCTGTGGCTTGGCTTTATCTACGGTTTGCGTTGTTTCCCAACCAGAAACTATTGTAAAAACGTACAATTTGCACACACACACACACATACACAAGGCAAACGTTCTTTTCTACGCGAACAACAGGTACCCGAGGGGTATCTTGATGTTGAGTTGCTGGAATTACTTTTTTGTTTAACTTCTTACTCGGTTTTTTTTGCGTATTTCCTTACAATCCAATTGGCCACATTCCAGAGGTGAGTCAAGCCGGGATGTCGACGTCCTTAGAGCAGAAGTCCGCGCAAGGACTCAGCGTGTGCCCGCGCACTCAACTCACTTTGAGTTTCCTTTATCCATTACTTTGCCGTCAGCTAACTTTTCGTCAACCACTCGAGATGACGGCGTGAGTGCGCTTACCGGTTGTAGTGCCACGGGGCACCACACTGGGTAATGTGAAATAGGCAAAGCAAAGGATAAGCAGGTGGTAGGCTCATAACGAGAACCTTTATGTGCAGCCGGTCCCGGGTCCCATTGAGATACGGAATGGACGGGCAAGTGGTTTTTGCCCTTGGCTTTGGTTCGCAACTGCCTAAGAGGTCTAATTTACTGAACCGGTGTGTGTTGGAGATCAAGGTTGAAGGCATCCTGCCTTTGCTATCGCCACCGTGTGCTATATGGTTCTGAATTTTGATTCCAGAAAGTATAATGGTTGTGTGCTAACGGATATTTTGACTGCAAACGTTACGCTCGAATGATCCTTTGAAGTTTTTCTTCTTCTTAGGAACACTATTTATTTTCTGCAAATTGTTTTAAGTTTAAGTTTTAAAAGCTGTAGTTAGTTTTACAAAATTTATTACAAACAAAAAACCTCAAATTATTTCCACCACAACAAATGGGCTTTGTTGCAAAAAGCTTATGTAAGAAAATATAGCAAAATGAGAAATGTTACATAAAGCAAATATCTGAAAGGATTTTGAGGATATAGGGAGAAGTAAGGAATAAAAAATCTCATCCCAACAAGAAAAAGGGACGACGCGAGAATAAATCGCTTTCGGGCGCGATATGATCGCTAGCGATTTGTTCTTTTCTGCTCGACGGTTGCATTTTTTTCCTCTTTCACTAGTTTAATCATTGAGGAATTTGGCGGTTGAGAAGGGTTCTTTCACTTTCCCTTTCAGTTATTAATATGAAAGTATGTTTGTGTGTGTGTGCGGATGGTTTGCTTCGGACGCGATTTCACAACTTGTCACAATGCTTTGTGTTTTTTCTTCTCTCAACGAAATCCACCATTCCAAACTATGACTAAGCTTTGGCCCGATTTGGTACGGTATTACCTGTTTGAATGAGGAAAAAACGCAACGACAATCATTTTACAGCAAAAGAAGCTGGTTTATACTTATTCGAAAGGATTTGCGATGGACGATATACCTTGGGATGGAATTGAAACACGTGCATCCACGAAGGAACCAGCGAACCTCTTGATGGCGATAAAGCGTTAGACGATTCGATCAGGTACATTTGCGATCTGGCTTTGTATTTTGGTTTGTTGGTGTCTCTCTATCCATCTCCCCAACTCCTTTATGCTGCCGATGTGCAGCTCCTAACAATAGACCCTGGATCAGTACCGAAAGCACAAAACAATAAAACTGACCCCCGACTTGCACAAACAAAGCGTGTCAGCAAAAGTTATTGTTACAACTGTCACACTGAACACTTATGGTGCTTGTGTGTATTATGAAGGTTTTCTTTTTTTCTTGTTTCATATTTTTGCACTGCCCATTCCGTATTCTAGCAGGTTGCCAAGAGGTCTAGGAATTTTGCTACTTTACGAAATTGGTCAAGCTTCCCAAAAAAAAGCCATCCCTTTACGCAGAAATGCATCTCAAGGGTATTTTTTACTGTATGTTTTATCCTTTTTCCCTACTCCGGGAACATCTTGATGACCGTTCTATTTTTTTTGGTTGTATGAAGCCGCCATCACGGATTGATTTTTATGATCAGCTCAAGTGTGATGTCAATAAACAAATGCATGGCATTTTCATCACACCACCACGGAACGATTGCTTGTTAATGGTTTTGATGTTTCGTACGAGTGGTTTTTCCGGTTGGATCCAGTATTTGGAAAGGACGTGCAGTGGAATGTGGTGAAGGTTTTATTGTACTTCAAAGCATGAAGGCTTCCGGTTTTTTTTCTTTGACGAAGCGAGTTAAGTTGTTTGTGTTAGAATTCAGGAAGGCATTCGATGGAGGTTAAAGTGTTCTGGTGAAATTTGGAAATATTTTCCTTAAGAATCTGTCTGAAAGTATTCTGAATATCCGGTAGAGATTCTTGTAGAACATGAAGATCTTAAAAAGTAATGAAATGATGATATATGAGAAATGTACGAATTTTAAAAATAATTGAATACAATCGATTGAGCATTAAATCAATCTCAACTAAATGTTTGAGACGGTTAACCAAGAATAATAAAATCCTTAAAAAAATTAAAATAAACGCTTTTTTAATTAAGCAATTCTCTCTTTCCTAAATTACCTCTAATTTGTGTAAATATCCTCTTGTTTAACAAACAAAAACCCCTATTCTCAACACTATCACCAATGTCAGAGTACCTCAAGGATTCGATAATGACCATTGCTTTCCTGCACGATGACGGGTAATTAACGCTCAACATTCTCTTTCACATCATCAACATCCATGCCTAATCCGAACCAACTACATATCCTCCGGGGATTTTTCTTTGCCGGGAGTTCGTACGGATTTACCGGCAGACGAACCGGGTGTACTTAAGGACGTCAGATCATTAACGAGCACATCTTGAGCGATAGCGGGTGTTGCAACTTGCCGGCTTGAATGTAACCAAACCCGTAGAAATCCACCTTGTCGCTGGTAGAGTATTTTCTTTCCAACCCGACAAGATTGTTTCATCACACGGGTGCGTTTTGTTTTTCGCAAGATCACCAATAGAGAGAGAAAAGATCTTGCAGACAGATAGGACCCACGTCCAACGAAAAACGATCCTGATCCTTCGTGGTACACATTGTAACGGTTGTGTTTCGTTTTCTTCAGGCTTAGCGGACGTTTCTTTCGTTCATCCTTTTCTGAGCCGTGTGTGCAACTTGGGTGGTACTTGAGTTTAGAGTTTACGATGCACTTGTCCAGAAACGTTAAGACTTTGGTCGATTCCAGGCACGGTTCCGGTTCGGTTCCGCTGGTGAAGCGGCATTACTTTCTTTTGCATCGTCGACCCAAAACTTGAAGCTGCATGCGCTAAAGATCTCCTGCAGCGATGAAATAACTCACTCGGTCCTGGTTGTGTATGCCGTTTTTGGCCCGGATGGAAACATAAACCAACGCCCGAAGAAAGCATGTTCAATTACATGCAAAATTGAGACGATTTTCTACGGTCGCCTTTCTAGACTAGGTCAAACGGAAAGGCTTCTGTCAGTACATGCCGCTGCAGAAGCCCGAGCGGAATTTCATACTCCAGTAACCGGTAAGGATGAACTTGAACTTTGATACGTCAGAGCTTCCCGCCCAACTCCATCGAGTTCGTGGTTGATTAGGAGGGTTTTTGTTTCATCCTCAGCCGCGATCATTTTTAAGCTGTTTGTTTTGTTTAGCGTTTCGTTTGTGTTTTTTGTTGTGTTGTCTTGTCTCTGCTTTTACGCGTCCGTAAAACACAATCAATCAATCGTTAGGCGTACGGCACCGACGGGGAATAGAAACTGCACGCGAACGCGAGCCTGAATTCTCGATGTAGGCGTCACACCGATGGTGGCCTTATTCGGGTGACTTTGGTTCGATCCTCGCACGGCGGGTGATTTGAGACCGGCTCCGAAAGCGGATTGAGATTCTTGTGGTCTATGAGCACTTTTTTTTTGGTTTGCAGAAACACACCACCATCCAGGCACCACTGGCACGGAGACCTGTCGGTGTTTTGATGAATGAAAGATATCCGCTTTCAAATCGGACGCAATCTTCTTCACCTGGTAGATTATATGTATATGCTTAGGGAAGGTTTCACCGATGTGTGTAGGATTTGGAAATTAATTCTTCCCCGTTCGACGATCATATCTCATCGTGTCAGCAAAGAGTGTTTAATCGATACGTTTTTACAAAGCCACGCTTCACCAGGCAACCTGTTCCCAAGCAGGTGAAACTATCGAGAATGGATTGCATAATTTGGAATGGAGCAAATCCAACGCAACGGACCAATGTGTAGTCGCATAGACGAACCATCAACCCACACGATCATCGCGTCCCGATGACTGTGGTTAATTTTGTACAATTTATTATTAATTG
The DNA here is from genome assembly GCF_943734845.2 of Anopheles funestus. Classification (NCBI taxonomy): domain Eukaryota; kingdom Metazoa; phylum Arthropoda; class Insecta; order Diptera; family Culicidae; genus Anopheles; species Anopheles funestus. Next base: position 87,181,200 of record NC_064598.1, on the reverse strand, counting down.
TTTACTACCCGGTTCGGTGAGAATGTTGCGTACCGCACTCACTGCTAAACATATTTCGACATTAAGGAAGTGTACCCGTACGCAACGATTCATCACGGAACGAACCCGGTTCCTTTTCACCCCTTTACCAATCAGCATTGTGTTCCTTCAGTTTCAGTTGATGGACTGGAACTTTTAGCGCAATTTCCGCGTGGGATCGTGTTGATTGTATTTTAATGGGTCCGTTTATTCGATTTATGCAAAATAGCGTGCCGAGTTTTCGGTGAGTAAAAACAAAAACCTAAACCATTATGGTGCGCCGTTTTGAAGCCGGCGCCATATTGGATCTGTTGGGCGATGGTGGTGATGGATCTAATCAGCGTTCATCGTAAAAATCAATGAGCGTTCGGTGAACAGGCAATGATCGCCAGTAAGCCTTGAGGATTAGAATTTTTGATCGATTTTGAGGTGATCTGGTCGGCGATCATTGATGAGATGTAGAATTTTATTTAATGGTTCCATCAAAAACTAAAATGGAAGATTCTCTCCAAAAATGTAGATGCTGTGGAATGTAAGAAAATATCGAAGCACTGAACGACTTAGTGAATGAGATGCATTGTGATTTAAATATTACAAGTTTGCCGCCCTGTTTAAATATTGATATGAAATATTATTCCTTCTTTAATAAAAAGAGGGATTCCAAGTTGCAAGTTGGACATGTACATGCGCATCGCAAACACAGCTCAGTGCAAACAAACAGGCCATGGTGCATTGTGCATGTCGATGCAGTTGTATTTTCGGCAAAAAGGTTTTTTATCGCTTCTTAAAGGAATTCAACTAGGTATTAGACACTGTTCCAGATATTCCCATACCGTGTTTACCTGTTGACTGGTACGAATAAACTATTTCCACGATACTGGAGTTCCAAGACATGCAAAGTCTCCCATACATTGGATGTACATATCAGATTTTTTGGGGGAAATCTTTGCACCATCTTTGCTCCGTGTGACAACGATTGATTCGTTTGTTACTGATATACTCCATACACCGGAAGGGTTCTCCTTAAAGACGCCCGACAGTGGGGTGCATTTCGACTGTTCCGGGTCGGCTTTTCGTTCCCCAAAGAGGCGTAAATAGGGGACGCGTTATGCGTGCCGCTACCGAAGAGAACGGTTCCATTCATTGACGAACATCGAGTGGCCTAGACTTTCCTGTGTGACTGCTTGCCGATGTATGGTCTGACAGCTCGAGTAAAGAAAGGGTGAAGGTGTTAGCTGTGCAAGCACAGCTGTGCTCAAAATGGATGGAGTCCTCCGTCTTCTCATGTCTTCCCTGTTGTCCAGTATCTACACACTCTGGTAGGAACAAAACGAGTACGCTTGGGTTAAGAACTCCAAGACCCAGGTTTCGGGAAGTGTTCTCACAAAGATTGTTCCTCTTCCGGGCTGGAAGAAACCGAACCCGTGCGTACCATTCTCTTACCCACCGTTCGGGATGGAATCTAATTGAAATAAATTAAATATTAAAATGGTATTCATCATCACACGTCATCGTCATACGCGGGAGGTTACCAAATGTGTCTTTTCTCGTATTTCATTTCATACCTTCCGCTGTCATCCTCGGTAACCAAGTTCACCCAAATGTTTGGTGAGCCTACCGGGCCTTTTTGTTGGTAACCTTTTTGGTTTGGTGTTTGTTGCAGCATCTCTAAAAAGGAAATCATCTTCAAAGAAAAAGATGAATCAGTTTTTAAAGCGATCTCATTTTACAACGCGTGAAACGGTATGGAACTTCCTGTACGGTATGATCGGACATCCGACTGATCGTAAAGATGGTTACATTAGGCAATGAGAGAATAAAAAGATGAGATGAGAAATAAAACAAACGTTGAACGATGTTGCTTGCGATCGTTATCAATGTAGAAGAAGTTTGGAATTGAAAAGAACCCATTTGATGATGAATATTGTAATTTTTGTTTCCTGCGTCATCGATCGATAGCAGGTCAGTTGATGTATGCTGGATATATACAGGATAGGTGTTGGAGGTTAATTTTATTCCAGCGCTGATCAATTCACTCGGGCAGTGTAATTCTTGTTTACTGGATTTGGTTATTTCACTGTTATCTGATGGTGCCGTGGCTATAAATAGACATTTGAGGATGCTTTGCGGAAGTGACGTATGGGCATCGTCAGAATTTAAATTTAAGGAATCAATATTAAGGAATAATATTAATTTATTTCTTACCTTTTCTTTCTCGTGGAGAGCTCTCCACGTTCTGAGAAAATTACTATTAATTCCCTTGGCGATTACTCAAAAATAAACAAAATCATCATTATCCTTCTTCATCGTATCATCGGCACTCATCACCACCGTTGGTGGCCTATCAGACAGTCTAAACTTGGGTGTTCTGGGTGCATAGTAAAGCCCAAAAATTACACTGCAAACAATAGTCTAAACATTACCCAATGCGAATGCAACAACAATGGTATCGCAAACATTCAAACTTCGGTCAGAATTGGCAAACCCGTTACGGTGATTTACGGTGTTGTTTGCTAGGTAGAATCGAAAGCGAAATGAGCACTTCTGTACGATCGGTCACATATATTCCATCAGCAAATATGCTGAACGTTCATGCATGATGTATCTCGTGAAGACGTTTATGGAAAGCAGCTAAGAAAACGGAATCCTACAACATGCACAATGGAGGCTTTTCAGTGCACGATATGGATGAAGCTGATCGGGTCGCCCGAAGGTGTCATGGTGGCAAAATAAGGTCCGTACCGAAAAGCGCAATCCGAACATCTCAATCCAGTTCTGATTGTTATTTCATTTTTCCTAAAACCTCAACAAAAAAAAAAAAAAACTGAATTGTTAGCAGTTCATTGAATAGAACCAAGCTTTGGTGCATACCTTTCGAAAAGGGACCTAATTCTCTGACGGTTGAGGCTAGTTTTGCGCCTCTTTTGCAATGACCTGCACCGATTGACAATTGTTCCATTGCACAAGGTGCATTCCTGGGTCGATCCGAAACCAGTGGAAAAAAAGACGAAAAAACATGCGTTCTGTGTTGGTGCAGTGGAAGAAGAAAGAAATCTCGCATGAATAGAGCCTGAAGTGCATCCAATGCTATCCATCAGGTCGATAATGGTCGGGACGTTGGCGTTGCGCTAGGTAACGTTTAATTTTTCGCACAATGGCCCATACCCGGAGACCTTGATTCTTGGAATTCTGATGCTAAAACCCTGGAAGGTACGATACTGAATGGAATGGATTGCGTTGAAAGTTTCGGGTTGGAATTGCAGGTTTTTTTGCCTGAAAGGTGCATCGGATCGATGGACAAAAAGCAAACAAACGCGGTACAAGCAAGTGCATGCGTACGTGCTCACGTGAACGGTACGGTATCGTACGGCGAAATGTGTCGCCTTGTTTTGTGCGTAAAAATGAATGGATCCGAGCGCCGTACATCGCCGTCCATGCATTTGGGATGCGGTTGAGCTTTTCAAAGAACAAATCATCGATCATGGGATGGATCCTTCACTGGGCGAAGGAATGAAATTCTGAACTAAAGCTTTGAGTCAGCATTTTTTAGATCGGCTTCAAACGAACTACAACATTGTTGACTCACATTCCGTGTTTAGAGCGTTTTTATAATTTATCTTTAAATTGTCATATCGTATTTGCCAGTCCCAAATAAGCTGCCCCAAAAATTGAGTATATTTAATTATGGCTTCCAATGTAATCTTATGATTCATACCTAATTCGGTAGCTAACAGACAGCTAGGTTCTAGACGTGATCGCCAGTTTGTGCAGTTATCTGCTGCGGGTATTTTTATCCAACCGTACGCCATTTACAATCTGCACGTTGCTACGTACGTCAGGCGTAGGTAAATACGTCAAAAGATAGTTTTAATTGATTGGATCCATTTTTAGGATTAATCGTTTGCAGTGGAGTGAATCATGTCGTTTTACATAGGCATAAACTAGATAACTTTCGTAGTTCAAATATTAATTTAGGCTTTGTCAATATTTTCTCTAGTTGAGGTTAATTTATGGATTGAAAAAGACGTCCAATTGACTTTCCAACGAGTGATTCATTTTGCCTTACAATGTTTCTAAAAAGTGTTAACGTTTGGAATACAGGAGTATTTTTTTCGAAAATTTTGATGAATAATTTAGGAGAAAAAAAAACCAAGTCACAAAGCACCATTTAATTTCAAACATTTACCATCGTACCATTATAATTTTAATCCCAATAAAAAAAGGACTTCGAAAGTGGTTCAATGTCAATCTCATACACTTTCACTCACAACAATGTTGTGTCGTACATGCGAATTCGGCCCATCCATTGCTTGTTCCAGGTTTGGGGTGAAATATATTCACAATCACACTTCATTTCCGGACGGAACATTATCCCATGAAAGAGCGTCTTTATGCCGTGCGCCAAGTGTCGCGCGCGTACATTACAAACCCGAAACCCTTCATGCACAGGTCTTGTGTGTCAAGTATTTAACACCCCAACGGGGTAGCCGATTTGTTTTGTTGCTTTCGTTTGGTATTATTCGCCCATACGGTTCCATCAACCGGATGTTTGTCTACACGGATGATAAAGTGTATGCAAACGCGCTAGGACCAACCATTGGCGAACGTGAAAGGTGCAAAAAAGGGTGACATTCCCTTACATTGCGTTCGGATATACCGTGATATTAAACCACAACTGCTGCAAGGGAATATTAAATGGAGGGTGTACAAAGGATTCGTGAAGGTATATCGGTATAGCATTTAGCGTTGTTCCTGTTTATGTAGGTCTGGTCAACCTGCACACACCATTGACAGTGTTCAAACCGCACACGGTCGAATCGAACGATCGATTGGCGGTGGTGAAATTTATGGACTCGCCGATCACTCGGTAGGATCATGTTAACGCACTCACAACACAGTTGGCATCGGGACCGATCGTACATAATTTAACACTTAACGCGATAAGGGCCGAGTAAGTACGACTAATTTTTCCGTAAATTAGGTATGTGTGTGTTTGTGTGATACATCAGCGGAGTGTTTGAATAAGTTAGCAAAACATTCAATTTAATACTTCTGAAATCAAGTAGCTCAAGCAGAGGAATAATATAGAACTATACTATAGTATACATAGAAAAGGTGTATTATTTCTTGAGGATTACCTCAAGAAAGATCTCTAGGGAGTTTGAGACTATTCCTCACTAAACAACCACCGTGCCTTTCCAAATCGATCATACACCACAAGCTGACGGAATATGGCGCACATTAAATGGGTGCCAAATGGGCTAACAACTTATTTTCGTTCCCGTCGGAAAAGCTATAACTCATAGAATTTGGTTATAAATCGAAATTCTGCACACACACACACAAAAAGAAACAACTAAAGCATAACCAATTCGGAAAGATATTGAGAAAACCCTTACATACGCTACCACTGAGCTACCGGTGGCCATGGATGTAAAAGGAAACGTGATTTTATTATGCCACTTTATTTTTTGCTCTTTCCTACTACTCAAGATAGTGCAAACGACGGTTGTACGCTGTCAAATTCGACCAGCAAGTAGTGTATGCTCATATGGTTATGGACTGTTTTATTTCTATTTTGTTTATTGCTTCAGCTTCAGGTGCGCAAAACAAACTTCACTTTCACGTCCGTGTCCGTGCAGTTGGTGCACCCAGCGAGAAGGTGTACTCCGACCGCAACTGGAGCTAGGTGTTGCTGCTTGGTGCCGATAGGCCGAGGCAAGTGTGAAAAGCATAACGAGCGATCTAAAAACAAGCCGCAAACAACTATATTGGGAAGCCGATAATCTTATTGATTGGTTCCAATTTTCTATGACGCAATAATTTTGGAAGCAACGTTCCCTAATGCATGTCCCTAATGACGGGTGCTGAAGCTGGGTGCCAATATAATCACGTCTATGTTTTGGGAATTTCATCCTCCACGCGTGACAAATGTATGTTGCGATCCGTTTGCGTTGCTAGTCCACCGAACTCGCCCGTCTTTAAGCGTCCGCGTAAATCCAGCGCCCGGATGTCGGTCATCAGCGAATGCTGCTTGTTCTGCAGATCCTGATCGATCTTGTTCGCATGATCCCGCAGCGCGTTGTACGTCGTCTTGGTGGCGTCGATCTTGGCGCGCAGTGTTTTGATCGTGTCGCGAAGTTTCTGCACCTCATCGCACAACCCATGGTACGATTCATCGATGCACAGCTCCATGCCGGAACGTTGGGCACGGTTTTCCAGGCGCGTTTCAACCACCTTCAACGCTTCGGTCTTCTGATCGTGCGCACGTTCGAGTGTTTCGATCTCCCGGAGACATTTGGCCATCTCTTCCTTCATCTGGGGGGGAAAAAAAGATGGATAGCCGAGTTTAGGCCGGGGATGAAGATAAGCCATAATGGACAGCACCGTATACCTTCCCGAGCTGGTACTCGAGTTCGTTCCGTGCTCGTTGCGTTTCGAAGATTCGCTTGCGCAGTGTGTGCGCGGTACGGTCCTGCTGGGCGCGTAGAATGTTGCGAGCTTTCTCACGCGTCGCAAACAGTGACTCCCGGATGGAGAAGGAATCGGACAGTGTGCTTTCGGCGAGCGCCACCAGCTCTTCGCAGTACTCCAGCCAGTTACCGTACGTGCAGGAGCTGAAAGGGAAACGGAATGTACTTAGCAAAGATGGCATGACAGTGGCGGTGCGCTATTGTGCCAACGTACTCCCTGGGGACACGCGTTGGATCCGTCTTGAAGGAAACATCTCCACAGTGCTGGTCCACCTGCAGCTGGTGCGAATCGATCGATTGCGCCTCATCCTTATCGGTCAGATCGAGCTCCAGCTTGAACTTGACCTCCTGCAGCCGATTCAGCTGCTCCCAGGCGGCTTGGTTCTGGTCACGCAGTAGCCGCTGGTTGTTCTCCACGATGCACAGCTCGTTCTTCAGCTCGGTATCGCCATCATCGTAGGTTAGCTCCGATCCCAACCGACAGTCCCTCATACCGATACACTCCGTCACCACCGTCAGCGGTGTAATGTGACCGTCCAGGTCACGCTCGGTGTTGGACTTTTCCTCCTTGAGGGCCTGGATTTCGTCCACCGTACGCTGTAGCATGATGCGCATCTTCTCCCGCCAACGATCCAGCTCCGCCACACGATCGGACAGCCGGTCATTGTTGTGGTACGTGTCCCAGTGCGTCTCGATGCGGGTTTCATTGCGAAGGTTGCGTGCCGAATGCCGTAGCTCGAACGCATCCGAACGCTGCGTGTAGGCTACATTTTTCAGCTGGGTCAACCGGGAATGCCAATCCGCGAGGCTAAGATGCTGGAGCGGTTTCTCAAACGTAACTGCGGCTTTGTTGGACATGTCTTTGAAGGGACACTCTTACAAAAAAACACCACAAAACCAGGAAGTTCCGGTCACACCAACAGAACAGTACGAAGTGAAGCAAATCCTGCTTTTTCCAGCCGAAAGCGTTGTTTACCCGGCTACAGACGCGACTACTGTTACTATGATTCGCTGCTAGGGAAACGTGTTAGGTGCCCTCGATATGCGCAAACACATATTCACCACACAGCAACCTGGCGATGGATTTCAGAACAACTAGAAATAGGTTGAAGCATCGAAGCACGCGATACGTTTGGGTTGTCACTTCACGGAGGGACCTACAAAATTTGCACCCAATTTGTTGGGTTGGGTTTCGACAGTTGATGAGTTATTAGACAGAGTCGTCGCTGTGCCGTAAATCAAATGCCACTTGAGATTTCCACCTTCTGGCGCATCTCCACAAGTACTGGTTTCGTGGAAAGAATCACAAAGTTTTATGATTTCGTTTCGAAAGTTTTTAAATATATTTCTTTGGCCATCGTAACTCGGTTAGCCGCATCTGTCAAAACCGAAGTCAGCATGAAGGGGGTTTCCCGTACCTCAGCAATACGAGGTGTCGATAAATCTTTTGCATACTGGTGTCGCTTGAAGGTGCACTGGGCGATAGTCTCCAAGATAAGAAGCTCACCTCGTAAGCGACCCTCGTCTAAAATCTCCACGTGGTGTTACCAATTCCTGGAACTAATTTTTCCCCCTTTACTCAAACACCGGAATATCTATTTATGCGTGCGGGATTCATACACTGTCGGTATGGATACCGCGAAACAGGGCATAAAACAGGTTTATTGCGCTTGCTGCTTGGTTAAACACTAGCGAGAAATAGAAGGTTTTCCATGGTTCTTACTCCCCTCGGTAAAAAGGATACCCGATAAGGGATCGATTGTTGGAAGAGGAAAAAAAAGACTGGAGTTGTTTAGTCGAATCTCGTATATTACACCAGGCTGGTTTCGACGTCACTGGCATGCTAGTACCAGGGAAAAGAATGGGTTTGATTGATACATGCGTTGCGGTTCGATACATATCCATAGAGCGGGCTCGATTAGTTCAGAAATATAACCACCTTCTCCCACCTCACGGGGACCACCCCTCACCGTACCTTTCACAGTTGTTTACTTAGCAGGTCTGGAGCGGTACCGTTTTGTTTGTCGGCTAAAAACTCCAATGTGATCCCCCGATATCCGTGTGAGGGCTTTCGAGACTCTCAAAGATCTTAATCGATAGGCTGAGCTGCAACTGTGACCGAGTGGAAAATGGCGAGTACGCATTGCGACTGTCCAACGGATTACGATACGCACGGGGTGGACTTCCCGCCACCGGGCAGTTGACAGGCGGCACGAGACGCGGGCGTGAAAGTAACCATTGGCGTGCGACTGATACGCGTACGGCAGCCGCTGGTCAGCGTGTGGCCCGGTCAAGCGTCCGCGATGTGTTCCCTGTTGAATATTTGGCCAGCTGCCCGGTGCGGGTCCGTGTGCGCTATGTGTACGTATCGTACCCCAGCGGTGAGCTACTTCACTCCGATCACCTACTTATGATATCGGTCGCGAACGATCTGCCTGTGCTCCCCCGGCACACTATCGACATGTTTGCCGCTAATGATGCATGCATGCTGTTCTCGTCCTCCACCTTCCCCACTTACAAATAGCCTACCCCAAAGGTTTCGGGAGCTGCTGTCCACCGGAATGGGTTGCCGTTTTGATTGAGCAGTTTGTTTGAATCGTCAGCGGCTCTGAGAAAAAAAAACACGGGCCACACGAATGGAGCGTGGCGGTGTGTCCAGTTATCACTTGCACCTTTCGAATGGTTTGCTGTGCCAGCTGCAGACCGTTTGGAGGCGATTGTGCAATCGAATCGGGGTTTGGGTTAGACAACATGCTACGCACCATTTTTCCGTTCCTTTGTTGTCTTGTTCTAGCACGATCTTTGAACGGGGGGATTTTCGTTTCGAGAGGTAATGACGTTTTTAGAACAAGGAATACTACATTCAAATCTTGTGTAGTACGGTCTGGAGGGGATTTGATAACGGTCCTTTCGTGTGAAGATTGGTGCCGCAATGGGATGCCCGTTTACTTTGGATTGAAATTTTACTTAAGCAAATATTATTACGTGTCGACATCTTCAGCACTATAGCCACCCACTTAAAAGTCAATTGATGCATAAATAAGCTTTCCATTGCCCATTTTCCGATGAGAGCAAGATTCGTAGTCCGTTGGTTCTTTTAGCGAAGGGTGGGGAATAGAGAAGTCATTTGCAATCGTATATCTGCGTTGCGTACGTTAAGGGCAAACGGAGGTAAAAGTCGAACGATTGCAGTTCACCAGATAAGCGTGTACCAGAACCGATCGACACAGAGACCTGGACGTGTTACTGACCAACGCGTTTGAACTGAACGGTGCTTGGGTTTTAGCAGGATAGAATCGTGGTACATGATCTGCTAGCGCCATGCCAGGTGTCCGACCACCTTCACACCGATCACTGGTTCGAGCCAGAAAAAGTGATAGTGGTGTGAAATCGAACACTACCCTTTTGGTACACGGTGATCGGGAGCAGATAGAAAGCAATGATCAGTACGCATTAATCCGTATCCTAATATGTCGTTGGTTGGTTGCTCCATTGGAGCAGCATCAGTTTTTTTTTCTTCGCCTCCCTCTACTTCCTACCGGGATGCATAATCTTCAAGGTCTTTCTTTATAGACGACGGCAAAGCTAACCTTTCCGTATGCACCCATTGTGATGGATTACGATGGGTTTGGCACATGCCCTGGTAGGTATACCTCGGTGTGACATTAGAACACGGTTCTAGCCCACCTACCAGGAAGATGATTGAGATTTGAGGTACCACCAGGGAATGGACCGCGCATACCGAATCGGATCAAACGCTCACACACACACAAACGGTGAATGAAGCTTAGTGCAAATGTCTGGTGCAAAGTCAACAAAATCCGATCACTTCCGCCGGCACAAAACCATGCGATCGTAAGGCGCTCGGAAAGCAATTAAACAATCAATCGAACCTCGCGTAAGCTTACTGGTTGTGACGCAGGTTTTGGGCGTGCGATCGTGTGTGCGCGCGCGCGCGCGTAAAGTGCAAGTGTAGCGAAACACATGTCAGTGCGCTGAGGAAAGATCATTAATCATGCTCACACTCCCGTCCTGCGTCGTACCCGTGTGCGGTGTGTTCTCTGCCTCCGTCTACTCCGGTGGTCAAGATAGAAGCGAGAAAGAAGAATCGTGAAGCGGTTAGAAGCGTGCTGCCGTATTGCTAAAGGGGCGCGCCACTAGTATGCTGGTGAATTTGGGCAAATGTCAAAAAGGTGAAGCCAACTGATTTATTACTGAAGCTGAAGTCGATACCTGAGTGGAGGGGGTGGTGGTGGCCGGAAGGAAGGAAAATACGGTTCGGCCTATACGAGCTACCGAAGCTTCTACTGCAGACAGCCAGAGAATAAGGGTGCTCGATCAAATTCACGCCTCCCGGTGGGGTGGCTATGTTTAGTGGCGTTTTGTCAAAATAAGTGTGTCCCGTAGGCCAATGTTTGTTGGATCTCCGTAAGTTTCCGAAACCATCGACCAACCTAGCGGAGATCACGCGTATGTGTTTAGAGTTGACTTTTTTTTTTATTTTAGATTGAACGATGCTCAGTGGCGATAAGTTCGATAGTCACGCTTGGATGGATCGGTAAGCACCGATACTAATGATCGTGGCGCGAGTTCGAATGGAGATCGATCAAGTCTCCGCTTCTGGTAGTGACTACCGTGTGGGGTCAGGGCGGTAATAGAGCGATCAGACGAGATCGGTAGAGGTAGCAGTAGGTAAGCGAAACATCTTAGCCTAATGCTATCGAGGTATGGATCTGTGGATGTCGTCTGGAGTTTTGAAGCGTTCGCATGGAAGTTGTGCTGTGTACACAGGTAGAAACAGGAGGTCATTAAATCTGAATAGCTGCAGGTTGATGATGACGGTGGTGCTCTGCGATTGAAGGGTTCGTGCATGATAAGATGAGATCGATGAGTAACTGAAATGAGATCATAAGAAGCGTTCAATATCCAGTTAGATATTGAACTCTCCTTATGATCTCACAGTCCAGTTGTTTTGATAATGATTTTTACTTTAATAAATTATAAAAATAAAGCCTTGAGTACAAAAACAAAAATCACAATATGATTAGTCTCATGTTGATCCAATTCGACTGTAAATCTCCTTAAGCGTCATCTAACAGTCGTTTATGATTAGACGAAAAAAGCAAGCTACTCCAAGCTAATCGAAAGTAAAACATACTCTACAGAAAACAATCTTTAATTACTTTGATAATAATTCACGATACTCGACATAAATGGTGCATTTATTGCATTTGGCAAATGAATGGGTGTACCAAGCGTGATCCACCTGTCCGAACCAACCAACCACAAGATACACCGTTCACACATGTGCACGCGCGCAATTAGAATGTCTCACAGCCGTGGCAAATGTTTCGTTACCATTTCTGCACGATATCAACCAATGCGCCACGGACTGCAATACATATTGGTATCGTCGCTCGCCATACCGAAAACCCGGCGCCAGTTGCAAATTGAAAGCAAATCGGTCGCGATCCAATAAAGATAAGCGGGTTAATTATATTGTAGTGGTAATTAAAAGGAAAAATTAGATTACCCTCCCCCACCCAGTGTGCCCGTGAAACCATCGAATCTGGGTGATCCCAAATGCCCGGTATGCCACTTTTTCCCCCGGGGCTCTGCCCAAACCTTGCGCGACTCCGGTTCGATGTAGGGTTAGAAAACGCCAACCTGTTCCACGATCTACGCCACCGTTCCAGGCGGTCGTATATTTCCACTCTCGCTACGGGAGAGAACTTCGGGAAGATATCAATCGGGGAAACGGGTTTTTTCAGTTTCAATTAAGCGTAGCCATACGACGATCGAATGTACCACCGGTGGTGGTCCAAAAACGGTCCTCCTTCACCGTGGTCGTCACCGTCTCGTCGTTGTGGTTTGGAAAATTTGTCAGCCTCCACACGGCCAAAGTTGCAATGTGCAGCGCTGGCTTTTGCGCAATGCAAACCTTAGCATCGGGGTGGGTCGGTAGTTGTAGTTTGTGGCCTCCTCCTATCGCGATGACGTACGAACATCGATCGAGGTTTGTAAAATTACCGACCGCACTAATCGTTGCACCCTTTGCCACCCCCCGCGTTGCACTGTACCAGCTCCATTTCCCCTTTACCCCGCCACACGGTATGATCATCCCACGCGTCCGGGTGGCAGTACTGTAGTCAATTATTCAATCACTCAGCGAACATCGGGATCATAAATCAGGGCAAATAATGAGCCTTTCCCGCTGTACCGATCCATCTGTTTTCCAGCAGTAGAATCGACCTGTACCATTTATTTTGTACAGGCCCCGGGTTCGTTTTGGAAAAAATGTTATGGAACGAGAGGGCGAGCAAGGGGCGATTGAGAAGCAATGTAAATCGCGAAACGCAATGAAAAGCGTTGAAAATGCGAAATTATGTAACGAGAAATTGATCATATTTGAATATGTCAGCAATAAACCGTTTCCACCGTTGTCGTTGCCGTTGTCGTCATCATCATCGCTGTCGTACGGTTCGACGCAATATCGAATGTGCTTTTTTCAATGCGAAAGAAAGCAAATAATGTCTACGAAACTGGTCCAATCCGACCGCAAACGCACAATGAATATCTGCTGTTCAAACTAGCACAAACCTTTTCTTTCGTAGAATCCCTCGACTCTGGCAAGAAAAACCTGAACAACAGAGACGACGAACCTTGCTTAGTTTGCGAATGCTTTCGGTTTCATGAATCCCATTCCATCCAATGATTCAATTGGCCACTGATTTCGATACATGGGTTGGAACAGAATTAGCCGCAACATGTGAAACTGCATGCAGCTTGTCGCTTGTGTTTGTTGGATTTCAATGACTTGTCTCGTCTCGGAGTTTCTTCGCCGGATTGATTATTTGTGTTTGATCGAGAAGAAAAGCTCTTCGCATAATGTTAGGCGCATGTGTGGAAACTGTTTGTGAGAGGGTTAATACGCCACACTGCAGTTGATGCGAGGGCGGAGACCGCTAACTGTCGACTGTTGCTGCCGGAGTTATCGATCATGGTTCAGGAAAAGGAAAAACAAGTATTTTCTGGATTTGTTTAGAAAATTTTGTAATTGTATGGAAATTTGTTTTGTATCCGCATATAAAAACTTGGATAATGATCGTGATCGATTATAAACGAGTATTTAAAAAAAATGAAATTTGAAATAAGTCTATTATTTTAGGCTTTATTTTAAAGCTTACAATCCCTTACAGGCTTGATAACATTTATACTAAAAAATATTTTTCTTTATGTTGCCCTAATACAAAGCATTAAATACCATACCGAGATCGAGCATTTACTTTTCAATCCTCTCGGAACAGATCATGTCCCAAACGTCCTTCACTTAGCCTTTAGAATGTCCTCCCAAATACTATCGTATCATAATTTCCATACAACTGTCACCAATCAATGGATCAATCAATGGCGGAAAAGTGTTGCATTGACAACCCTGCCAACCCCTAAAGGTGGTGCAACATTGGTGCGCACCATGACCGGTAGACGAGCGGACTATCATTAGACTTTGTCCGGGCACAATCCGGACCGGGCACTAATCAGGCAGGACTGATGCCAAACCAAAACACCCCGACCCGATCTCATTAGACCCAAGCACGAACATCATGCAATTGGTCGAAAAGCGTACCGTAACACCTGAACACCGAAGGTGCACCAAAAACAATATCGCCATAAACGTCTCGTTGGCTGAGTAATAAAATTGTGATTTGGCTACTAGCACCAGTTTACTAATCAGTTGCGGGTGTTGCGGCGTGGTCAATTTTTTTTCTTTCTTTCTGTTTTTGTACATTCGTTTTTTATTTGCTCTTTTTTTCGCGGTTTTTCCAAAGTGAATGCATACGATCATGGTGTGGTGTGTATGGTTTCGTTGCGCCCTCTGTCTCTGTTCTCCCTTTTCAATCAGGATCATAGTTAGGCAGCAGCAACACCGATTCGGGACGACGCCCAGCACACTGGTCAAACTGAAAGGTAATAAGCTTAATTTATTTGGCTACTAGCATTTTTCGGTTGCTCGCGCAGTATCGGAAAGCAAAGCAATCGCGGGTTTTTCGCTTTTGTTTAAAGCTACTTGACATGGGGCGCGCGCGCGCGCTCGCGATAGGGTCGCAATAACACCCTCTACACTTTGGGCCGCTTGCTAACCTGCGTCTAATCGGGAGGAAACCTGATCTGGGTGACAACTTTTTGTGTGCGCGTGTACGATTTTTTTCTCTTTCTTCAGTTTCCCTCCTTTGCTTTGCTTCCTTTACGCGATCCCTTTTGGGGCCATTAGGGGTGATTTTTCTGCTTCATCCACTACCGAACTTCACCGGTAGTTAGTGTGACCGATATCGCGGGCTAATGAATGACTTGCTGGGACACTCCTGGCAGAGAGAGAGAGGAAAGAGGTTTGTTTGCGGGTGAGTGACCGGTTGGCACGTCACCGTAACGCTGTTGCGGGTGGTGTTAAGGGCGCTTCGTTGTCGTTTGGCGCACTTGCGTTTTGCGCAATCGTCCCCACCGTCCGGTGTAACGGTGTCAAAGAGTGATACGGTACTTTACGGTAGCCATTAGAGAGCCCCAGATTACCACCGTTACGCTACCACCGGGGGAGGGCTCTTAAAGGTTTGTTTTTAAGCAGCGCTAATAGAACGAAAGACTCGTGCGACTCCGGGTGTGACACAAGCGACGAACCTTTCTGGACTGGTTCGATACGGCGCAGTTAGCACAACATAATCAAAAGGTCATAAAGTGTGTGTGTGTTTTTTCTTCAGAAAACATGTCTGTTGAAACAAACTATTTCACCTATCCGTTTAGACGAAACAGAAAAAAAATCGAGCAGCAGGAAATATTAGATACCACGGGACAAGCCTGACACGAAGCGATCAGAAACGAATCTAAATTATTGATTTAACATATGCCACCATTTCAGCAGCATAGAGTAGCTCCCGCTAGCGATCGATGAAATGCCATAATGTGTTGGAATTCATGTTTTTACGCCAGCCTCTCGCGAGACTAGCTGTCAAACGGTCCCAATACCGGTTCCGGCGAAAATCTGTTGCCACCCGAAACCCCCGCCCTGTATTAGCACGTGGTGAGTCAGACAGCGGTGTGATACGATTCTTGGCATAGGCAAAAAAGTACAACAAAACTAACCCGAACCACTGATCTGAACCGCACGTGATGCATGTCGGTTGATAATTTGTAGCCGCGGTTGATGTTTATGTGCGAGTTGTTCGCCTGATTGAAGCATAATTTATTCATTAGAAAATGTTTGCCTGATGTGAGAAAAATCATCGGGATGAAATGATTTAATGATCAGCCGGAGCGAAGCGATGGAACGGCTTGTGTGGCAAGTGTCGATTTACTATGATTCGATTAATTAAGGTGTACTTGCCTGTGCTTGATCATTTCCTTGCCGATCGATAATGTTGTTTAACGCACGATCGAGTGACAAACCATTTTTTCCTCGCAGGGAGAAGTAATGAAAAACACCAAACCAAATACTTGAGGTATGTCGCTAAGGTACTTCGTTGTGCAGCTCTTTAAAAAAAAATCCGGGCAACCTGGTCAACCAAACCGGACTCTCTTCGGTCATCGGTGTATCGGGGCGCCGTGTGCAATCGCAATCAATACCCCCTTGACAGTGCTATTAATTATCGTATTATGAACATGCGCGCGTTCACATTACCTCGAATCGAATTCTGCTCTTGTATCGAAGTGAAAAGCAAAAAAAAAAGTATGCGGGAACTAATCAAATCAAACCAGTTTCTGCGTGCACACTGGCAGTATATAGAGCAACATAAAATCGTACCCGATGGAGCAAAGGAAGAAAAAAAAATGAGCAAAATATAATCACACTCAGTGCAGCAAATAAATCGAGCACTAAACATACACACGCGGGTCGCGAGGAGCTCGGGCCGGTCAGTGTAATTCACCCCATCAAATTAACAGCTTCATCGGTGGACCACCGTGTGCGCACATCTCATTACGCTATCGCGGTGTGCGAACCGAGACGTGAAGTCTCCTGGTACCATGACCAGCACAACCAAAGTAATGGTGGTGGACGTTTGCAATTGTAATTAATTTAAACTATCTCGCGCGTGTGACTTTGGAACACTCGGGAACAGGGAGACGGGAAAAGGAGGGAAAATCTGAAGAAAAAACAAAACAACACTGTAATGTTACATAGAAAAACGCGTCATTTTACGCGCCACACAGGACGGCACACAACATGTTTTGTCCAAAACGGGTTGGATGTTTAAGCAATGGATGAAAGGTGTAAAAAAAAATTGTTCGCACTTGCAGTGGTTTTTTGTCTAGTTTAATTATGATATTTAGTAATAATTGATTGTTCTTTTAATGAATTTGAAGATGTATATATGAAAAAAAAATTCTTCTCTAATAATGAATAATTGCAAGCGCAACTTTTGCTTAAAGTAAATCCAGTATGGAGTTCCCTGTAATAGGCAACGTAAAAGAGTTTTTTCCTTCCATTTTGCCTTTTTGCTTCCCACAGCTGATGCCGCGGGCAGGCAAATTAGTAAATCATTTGCAGCAAATCTGTCAACAATCTTTTTTTCCTTTAATCAATGGCTCTTGTTTTACTCGGTTTTGCTGCACTATAGTTGTCTCGTTGTCTTCGAGTTACCGACAGTTGACAGGGGAACAAGTTGAACTTTCCATTTCACTACTACCAGATCTCGTTTGTACCTCAATCGAGTGGAAACAAAGCAAAAAGAAAAGAATTGGAACAGTTTACCACGCTTTTTAAGGTGCTCGAGAACAACACATTCGTCCGTACGCTTGTCACCTTCAATCAAATGAGTACGATCGGTTCAGTTACTCGGATGGTGGTTTCCAACTGGAAGATGTCAACCAAGATCGCATGCCGCGCTGGGCCCATTGAGTAATCGTTGACGCAAAAAAGTCCGTCACGCCATGAAAAGATCAACCAACGGTCCATAACTCCCAGAAGGAAAGCACTGATTTTACTCTAGATTTTGTGGGATTTTTTTTTGTTAGGTTCACCCATCGACAGGGTGCAAATTCTTGTCTGTAAGCTTCGTGTAGAACGTGCCTGGATGACCGCTCAGGGGGATGGCTTACCAGGGCAGATCGATTGCAGTTCGATTGTGAAATGAGGTTATGATATTTAGACTTACCGTTTGGCAGTGGTTGAATTTATCATCTGCCATCCGAGACGCGACGTGACGGTACGCAGCAAGCACAAGAATCGGAGCAGAAGTTCCACCAGATGGAACAGTGTTTTGGGGTAAAGTTTCTGGGAGTGAGACTGTTGCGGCGAGGTACAGTGTAATGCAGGGATGATTACGGTACGTATAAGGTCGTCATTGCCGAGGTGCCATTGATCCGTGTTTAGAAGCTTGTACAAATATTTTTGATCGGCCGCAACCCTTAATTAACCCTTAACGATCTATTATGGGACGGTAATGTACGACTTTATTAAATAATATTCAAGAAAATTAAAAAAAGCATTCAAGCCAAAAATTTCTACTACGATTTTGATAAGCCTTAATTTGAAATTATATTATATTTTGCGCCTTTACAGCAGTAAACCAAACATAGATCGCTTTTCACTTAAGGGTTAGTTGTCAAAAGCGTACCCCAAAAACTTGCTGCCCGTGGTGGTCAGCATCAAAAGCTCTCCGGTGCCGCATCCACCGGGTCACCAAATCTAAATGTTCGTACGCTCCGTACGCTCCCACGACACCCTAGCATTCGGGCCGCTGTGCAATAATCAAATAATGATCGCATATTGATCATTCCGACGCACGGAATTGATCGACAGCCTTCTATCATTTATCCCTTTTCCCGGCGGCTTCGACTACAGTGGTGCTTGTCTCGGGTCGGCATAGTTCAGGTGAAGCGCCAAACAGTCCGGCGCTACCCGTACCTTGCTGCTGCGTCATTCCTTCGTTTCGAGCTCTGGGGGGGGGGAGGCAAAATTTTTCACTGTGTTGGTGGAGCTTTCTTTCTTTGTGCGTGCTCCCGCGAGCTGTATCGGGTTTTTTTCCCTTCCTCACAGAGATGAAGCTAGCCGTCAGCAATTCTACAAATTGGTGCACTAGTTCGGTTCGCGCTAAAGCACAAAGTTTTTAGAATCCCTTCCACCAACCAGCGGCTTAAGACGTTTGAAAATTGGGTTAGACCAGTCTGCACTACAAAACCCGTGCCCGAAATGTAAACGCCAAAGTACCAACGTAAAGTCAACAGTTTGATTGATTTTTGACGGAATCGAATCGATTCCAATCGGCATACTCACCCACAGCGGTGTGCGTGCGTGCTATTCGAGATGGTTGATCTTTTTGCCAAAAGCTATGATTAGATATTTGCCGGCATATTATAGCACGCTGGCGATTGCGACACATTCTGCGTTTGTTGCATATTGCTGCCCAGCTGTCAACGGTCAGGATCAAAACCCGCTTTTACTAAAATGTGTGTTTAAAGGGTTTTGTTTTCTAGGCTGTTCCATTTAACCGTTTCATAAATCACAGCCACCAAAGACAGACAAAAAAAAACGTTCCGGAAACGGTAGTGGTCCCCCCATCAAGTCTCACCAGGTGACGCATGTGTAAATGTGGTTTAATTGAAGGAAAGTGCGCCGACTCTCGGTATGGTGCACCGTGATTTAATAATTTCGATATGTCACCGTGCTCTTTCGCGTGTCAGTGGTTTTTTTTCTACCTTCGTTTCTTCGAAAGCATTAGACACAAACGTTGCCCTGATATAAGACCTACATATATACATACGTGCGTCCGACAAAACCTCCTGTACTGGGTGCTGGATCGGTCTTTAGACGTGGGGGCTAAATGTTAAAACAATAAGCGCCAGGCTAGAGATATCCACCAAGCCGTACCCAACCGGGCCAGAGTTCCAGGTCTGACATCGCGTGAACATAACATAATAACGCTACGGTGCATAATGCATGAATGGCTCTCCTGCGTCCAGACTGCAAGCGGTGGGGCCAGTGATCGAAGCCAGGTGAACGAAACTTCAGCTAAAACGAGACGGAAACGTTGGGGAGCTAGTGGATCAGAAACAATAACAGAACAAAATAATATATCGCATAGCAAAAAACAAACCACACGGTGGCCACCGTGTTATGTTCGGCCAACGTCCGGTCACCACCGGTGAGTGTATGTGTGTGTGTGTTTATGCTTAATGCTTTTATGCATTCGACTCTCCTTTTGCGCAAAACGCTGCTTCACTCCTACGAACGCTCCAGCGAACGCTAGAGTTGATGCAGGGATATGGGAAGAGGGAAAAACACACGTCTGCGGAGTGGTACACGTATGCAAAGTAACGTAAACATGGGCCGGAATTGTGATCGCGATTGGAGACTCAATTATCGATGAATGATGAAGTAACTTGCTCAAATCGACAATTTAATCGAATTGAAATGGCAATAGGAAATGCGCAAAAAAAACCCCTATTGCTTGCGCACACGCTTGCGGTGGTAAGCATGGTGCATTTGGTAAGAGTTGGTGTTTTGTCCACTCGCACAAGTCTTTCGGGGTGCGCTATCCGAATCTAGACGGTGGACGGTAGAGAGAGAGAGAGAGAGAGAGAGAGAGAGAGAGATTGCGCAATAGACAGAACGAATTGTTTTGCGGTTTGTTATTTCTTCTGGGTGATTGTTTTTTTTTGCTTGTGAGGAGAGTCATCAAAGTGATATGTTTTTAATTCCTTATATGTAGAGTGAATCATCGCTCATGAAAAAAAATGTCATCTTCAAGTGAATTAAATATTTACATTTTTTTAAATATAAAATCATGTTTTCGTAGAGCATAAAATGTAGCATAAAAACATATTCTTCTCTTCATTTAGAGCAACATCAGAAAATAAAACACCATGATTAGTACTATCAGCAATCGATGATCGTTCTCACAGATCGATCAATATGCCCGTCAATTAGCCGCTTTGAAACGGTTCCTTAAGAGCGGATAGAACACATTCTTTTCCAGCAACAACCAAAGAAACCTGTAGCCCGCAGAATTCTTAAGCAAGCAGGTTTTTTTCCATTCTCCCCACCATGTGCTGGTGTGTTGCTGAGTCACGAAACGTGTGTTGGGCAACGCCGCAGTCTGTCTAGAACGTCTTCCGAATCGTTACGAATCGATCGCATTTAAGCGGCGCCTTCGCCGATGCGGGTACCAGATCGAAATGAAGCATATCGTTTATTGCCTAATGATATGATTGAATTCGACTCGAATTCATAACGAGGATCGATTGCAAAGGGGGGGGATTTTATGTTTTATAATATTCTTTCACCATAAGTACCATATCGTCCGGTCTCTTAACCTTACCACCTGCTTATTACGTGTTCGATCGATGGTGCGTTTTTTCTCTCATTTTCTTAATTCCCATTATGTACGATAGTAATACACCTTCCACAGCATTTATGTTCGAACCTGATAGAGAGAGAGAGAGAGAGAGAGAGAGAGAGAAAGAGAGAGGAACCAGTCAGAGTATTGGGTATGTTTGATCAAAATTTATGATCATTCGATGATTTGTTTAATTTAGATAGCCAAGCAACTTACGGGTAGGATGAGTCGGATGGTTCCACATGATATACGACTTGTTTGACGTTGTTTGGCTGCAAACAAAGGTGTAAAATGGACACGGCATCCACGGTGCTTCTCTAATTGGTAGGATCAAGTACATAGTGCTGCCTGGTGCGATCCTTCCAACCTTTCACGATCGATGGAAGAAAGTTATCGGTTTGGCAAATATTGGTTTGGATCCTGCACCGATGAGAGCCTATTTCGTGCAACCTACTTTCATTCGCCGTACTACCCTTGGCCTCGTTTTTTTCTTTCTTTCGTTAGGCACCAAATCCTGGCAAGATAATCTTTTCGCTGGCTGACACGATCCGACCACGGTTGTGGAACGGACAAACAACAACGCAAAACCGGTGCGTTTCGGTGCGCTTATCAGTGCAAACAGAGAAAAAGGTTAAAAATACCTGCCCCTATCAGCCACACGGTTAAGGGTTGTTCGTTCGCTCGCAACTTGTTGTTACCTGTTGGCCGTACCGATAGCCGTACCGGCAGGATCACTCTGCGGAAGTTCTCACACTTGCCCACCGCCAGTCCAGTGCAAAGAAAGTTCGCTGGGAAGAGTCCACTGTTCAAAAAAGCGAAAACTCAAGAGGAAGAAAAAAAATTATGAAAGAAAACACCAACTGCGCCGTCTGTCAGGACCCTCGGCGCGAACACACACACACAATTGGTTCTAATTTTCTTCGCTTCGCCCAACGGCAAACGGGAAGCGGAAAGGGAAGCGAGGATCTGGGGAGGTTGGTTACTGTTCGGAAACTAGCATATTATAACAATAAATTTAACCCCATTTATTGTAGCGCAATAAAGCGCAATGAAATAAATATATAACGAACTTCTTTCCCACCGGTCGGCTGGTAGCGGCCGGAACGAAGTCCCCTTTTTCTCTTGCTTGCACGGTCACAACCAAGCGCACTAGTTTTTTTTTTGGGTTTGTAGAGTGTTGAAGATGGTTTTGGAGAATTTCTTTTCTTATGATTTTGTTTTCAGTTGTTCGATTTTTTGAAAGGAAATGGTACCACCGCGGTGAGGTATGGATTTTGATTAGGGGTTGATTTTATTTACCCCTAGAAATTTTCTTTAACGGAAAGAAGAATTCAAAGTGTCTCAAATTTATTGCTTTCTTTAGTAAGTTTCTGGTGTGATATGATGTGAAAAGAATTTAAGAAAACATTTAATGAAATGAAATGCAACTAATGCAATTTTTGCAAAATACCAAATCAATCGCGTTTAAATCTTCCTCAAACCGACAACAACACATTGTCAACTAAAACCTTTATCCACCCTTTTCGCAGTTCTTATCTGCCCTACGCAAACTGAAGAGCAAATAAAGCTTCCTCGAACTTCTTCAAAACATCCTCGTATGAAGCCATTTCGTAGGAATAACCGCTGCGCTCGTAAATTATCCAACCCCACATTTCCATTTCAGGTTCGCATGATCCAGATTTACGAATTCGGGGCTGGAAAAAAGAAACGATTGCCTTCTTTAACGATCGTTACACTTTCCCGGTGGAAGGTTTTCGCACGTTCGAACCACCATCGATATAGTTATTAGTGTTTTGCCTGCTTTTTTTCTCTTCTTTCGCTACCTTTTTCTTACTTCCATTAAATTTGTTCTACGAGATCATTTTCCCAAACCAAAAAAAATAAAACCCCCTCGGTAAGGACACATTGCATCACAAACGACACCGTTGGTGGAAAACCGTTGCGTTTCGTAGGTTGCAGAATTCACAAATGCAGTCATTTCATTGTGCCCGATTTATCGTTCAATTCGGCGTTCCGTTTCGGTGTTGATCAAACCTTCAATTAGGCAACGACGCGTCGACGCCCGGATACGGATCATTTGCGAAAATGAGGCCAACACTTCCTACCATTCCGATACGAACGGTTGTGTGGCAAGTGATTAATAATGCATATATCCCGTCGACCGGCATTAGCATACCGCATTTGCAGCAAGAATAAAATAAAAGAACCCTTGCGCTGGAAGGAAATCTTACACGCTCTTAATATTTTTCCTCTCTTAACTTCACCAGTAACCTTAAGGCCACTTTTTAATAAACGCAACCCCTCTTTAGCCGCACAAATGAAGCAATGAAATAAATCCTGTAACTGCAAAAACTGCTCTGATTCTCTTAAGTCACAGTGCAATGCGCAAAGTGTTCACAAAGTGCAGCGCACACACGCACACCGAAAAGGGGGCAAGGCAGTAGAAATGAT
Organism: Anopheles funestus; assembly: GCF_943734845.2. Taxonomy (NCBI): domain Eukaryota; kingdom Metazoa; phylum Arthropoda; class Insecta; order Diptera; family Culicidae; genus Anopheles; species Anopheles funestus. The sequence goes on along the minus strand of NC_064598.1, from coordinate 87,157,931 downwards.
TTACATTTCCTTGCTGTGTCGCATCTTCCGAATATGTTCCTTTTTTTTGGTGGAATGAAATGTCCCTTCGATGTCGGTACCCGCCGGGTATATGCTAATGGGGTTTTAAGTATGCAAATTTACCATCGTTCAAAAGGACACTTTGAGCGCGGTTCGCCCTTCCGATCGCTTTCCGATCGTGAAAAAAAGGGTGCAGTTCTTAGCCCGTCGCGACCGCTTTACAGGAAACGAAATGGCGTAGTAAAAAAAAGATCATAGTCCGATAGCGTTTCATATCGTTCAGGTTATTTTGACTCAGCAAGTGAAGTGGTTCTGGCAGCCTAGTGTAAATGAATATTAGCACATTTTTGCTGGGAAACGAAGAAAAAAAAATCCCACTCATCGCACAAAGATGAAATTGAGCAACCACTCGAGCTGTTAGAACTGGAAGTGGAAAAGTGAAACGCTTCTTGCAGTGAAGCGCGTTTACTCCAAGAATGTTCGATGTACCTATTCAGGCAGCTTCTTTTATTTTTCGGCGTGGTTCGTTTGCAAACGCGAGTAGTTAAGATGTTTGATAACGTGCCGTGGCTTAAGCGCAGCCGGTCGATGAGCATATTGCCCCATCAACACATCTTCGAGGCCATCACACCACTTGCGGGGGCGATCAATGATGGATCGAAGCGGGCGAGAAAGCAACGTCAAAAAAACCACGCTCATCTTGCACAACCTTCGTTTTCGATTCGCCTTTTTCGCCTGTGCCGCGCCAGATCGTTTAGGAATGTCCTCCGGGGTAAGATTTTCTGACCGTAGCGCACCGCGTCTTCATCTTTCGTGAAGTTTTTAACGTTCCGTGCGAAGTGCCCATAGAAGAATGGAGTCATAAATTAGATAACGCGTAAACGGCATAACCAACACAGCGTCGTAGCCAGTTGTTTTCCACCTTCACGCTTCCGCGACACCCCGGCCGGCCAAGTGACGATGATGTTCTCATGGTTTTTGTTCACCACGAGATGTGATAGAGGCGTGAGAGACTTGTGTCGATCGATTAGCGCGCACCGGCCAGCTTGTAGGTCATAATTGTCCGCACCGGGTGGTTTTGCGGGTTCGCCTTAACGGGCGTGTGTAGATCTAGAACCACACCGGCAGCTCGTTTCGGGCTGAAGATTCAACCCGCCCTACCCCAAGCCAGGTACGACTTTAACGTCTTAATAAAGTGCACCCCTAGTCAGTGTTCAGGGAGATCGCGTGATTTATCGATCGTCTTCCATACGGCTTGAAGACGCGGCCAACACCTACGCCCAACCGGTGCGTTGTGAAACTGGCTGCTCTCGAAAATTCCCACAGGCACAGTAGGGAAGTCCCCACGCCCCCCTGGGAAGAATAGGTCAGTGATCGGTTGTAAATAGTACGCATGGAATAGCCCATCGGCCCATCAACGACACTACAGGAAGCCCAATTAAACATAGACTAAACCTAAAACAATGCCCAACCAGCACGCAGTGCTGCGTTCCTTTTTGGGTGGGATGGTACGTTCGTTCGCTGGCCTCATTCAGGTCCTGCCATTTCACCGTTAGCACACACGCCCGCAACAACCCACCCAAAACGAAAAGAAGCTGTCCAGAATTTAAAAAGCATTTTTTTACGGGATGTTACCCGTTTCGCGCCGTATCGCATTACGGCGGACACGATCCGTGTGGCCGGTTTTTGAGCCCACCCCGCGGCAACCCCTCCCCCATTTACGGTGGTCGATTAAAAGTAGTTAAAAATGTTAATAATACACCTGAGCTTTGGGGTCCGATCCATCGGTGCCCGCTGGATGCTGGGGGCCTGGGCCGCATTTCGTCACAGATCAGAAGCACCGTAGATCGGGTGAGCTTCTGTGCGGACCTTCCGGTTCGTGTTGCGAGCTACGAATTTAAGCCACCATCGAACCGGACGTGCCGGGAAGAAAGAAAAGAAAAACATGACTCACTCCCTCAACCCGAAACGCAACGTTCGCAAACGGGTCTATTCCACTATCGGTGGCCGCCGATCTCGAGCCGGGCCACTTACCAGCATCGCCAAGTGAAAGACGCGCCACACTCTCCCGGATGGACTGGGCAGATGATAATGGTAACCTGGACCCCGGTGCAGCCCGATGAATGTTACCGCACTCTGGGCGTATGGACGAGCGCACGGCAAAACATAATCATCGCATATCCCTGTAATATCGTAATGCCTTGCGACGACGACGCACCGCCATTGGTACGTGCCTTCGATGCGATCGTGGTGCGTCCACTGGACCATGGTCCGTGGTGAGTGGCTTTTCCGGAGAGGTTTTCGCTGATGATGAATGAGACGGCGTGTTTAGCGAGACGACGACGACGGCGCTTCCTGCCGAACAAGTGAGGAAGTGCGCTCTGAAATTATCGTACGACTGTTCGGGTGGGTTGCCGAATCGGATTCATGCTACGTGGGTGCCTACCAATAGGCTACTGGTTCGGATGGATGATGGTGGTGAATGAGTAGCAATAACAACAACAAACAGTGACTGGAGTCTTCCGCCCAAAAGGGTAGCCTAAACTAGGTTAAAGCATCAAACAAGTCTAACCCCAGCGCGGAATGGGAAGCCTTCATCTGGACCGGTATGCGGTCCATCGCTTTTATTTCAATCGTACCAAACCCGATCGTCTATTATGCGTCCTACAAAAGAGCATTTTAAACACAATAATCATCAAATGTGCACTATCGCATTCGTACCATCGCTAAGGGGTTGGCACAACCATTCGTCGCTCATGGTGCGGGGTGTTTGCCGATTTACGTTGCGATCGGTCTTATCGGTGCTATCGGCGTAAACGGTGCTGATGAAGTGGTTTAGTACCCGAATGATGCAATCGTATTCGGGCGCAACCGTACCCTAACCAAGGCAACCGTCCGCTGGAGGCAATGTTGAAGTTCACACCGAAAAACAGCTAGCAGAACTACGAGACCGGTGTGTCCCTTCGGTGGCCCCCATTTTCTTGTTCGCGCGCACGATAATAAGCGATCGATCGATCACGGAATGTGAATAGAAGCAATAGTTTGCTAAGATTCGCTTAGCTATTGGGTTTAATGAATAGTCTAGTGTTTTCATTTTGAATGCTTGATTTTTTGACAATATTTAGGGCCAGTTGATTTTATTTCGTGCAAGGAAGAAAACTAAAATAAAGAAATTGGATTTGATGGGGCTTATTGCAGATTCTCTATTATGAGCTAGTCATACTTGCAAATGTGTTTCCTTTTGTAAAGTTTACGCTTAACAACTTATTAGCCCACTCAATTTCTGCCACAGCCTGTACATGAAACCCCTAACAGGGCGTTCTACTTCTGAACCTGTTCGATCGACAACAATTGGTACGATCATGGCCCAACCCACCGGCATCAGGGCGGCGGCATCGTAGCTTCAATCTTCCTTTGACCGGTTGCCGATTCCAAGGTGCCAAGTCCTTTGCTGCTTCCTCCACCACTTACCGTTCCAAACCGTTCTGTAGAACGTGCCCTTAACCCAAGCCACCGGGAAGCACCGTTCGAGATCACCGTGGAGCATAATTTCTGATAACGAACCAACAACAAACCGTCGGTCCGGCGCATTCGTCCGCGACCTTTTCTCGCTGCAGTCGGCTAGCAACAGAACACACCAGATCACGAAATGGCAGGTTGTGTACGCGAACCGCCCTCTGCCAATTTGTAGCCGAATCTCCATCGCGTGGTCTAAATTGGTGCGATCTAACCTCAATTTGTTTGCGCACCGTATGACTTTCTGGCTCTGGGAAGGTTTTTGGTTCATTTTAGCTTTTCTGCCTGCGAGCTACGTTGCTTATTTGTTGAACTCGTTAACACCCTTTCGACACTGGCGCTTAGAATAGCAAGCTCAAGGCGAATGCAAAGTTTGCAGTGCAGTATTTTCACTTTAGCAAGAAAACGATAGCTGCGCATAATTTACTCACATTTAGCAAAACACTTTCCAAACGACTTTAACAGGTTCACTCAAATACGCGCGGAAAAGGTGCATAAAACAGTCGGGTGGATTTATTCGTTACCCCTCTTGACACTCGTCTGGAAGAAAGAAAAAAAAACGGTTAGAACTCTCAGCAAGTCCTGCTGCAGAGTGGCGAAAACAGGCTAAACTATTCAAAACCTTGCGCAACGAGCTCAGTCGAGCAGTGGCGTGGCGTACCTTTTCAGATTTTATTTTTTCACCATTTGCACTCTACCCATGGTGGCTTTCCCGGCCGGCTTAAAGCCATTGTTTGATACAGATTTTATTACCAGCTGTGTGTGTGCTGTTGGATTGTTGCTGGTTTGCTGGCGATACGGACACCAGGCAGTACGACACGATCACAGCCCTCTCATTTAGCTGGCAAACTGCGATAACGCACAGCACTGAAAGTTGCACAAGACGACCCTATTTTCCAACTCTCAAAAACACGCACACCATACAACGCTCCGCTAGTCAATTTCCCCACGACCCTTCGTCGTCTAAATTCGTACGAATTTCTGGTTCCGGAATTTCTTCCGCATTTCCCGCGCGTTTCCGTATACCTTTAGCCCATCATTTTTACCCCCCTCTTTAGGGCTGATGTATATTTCAATACAATGCTGAACAACCGATCCGGAAGGATCGCGCGGGAATCTCGGTTGGACCTTTTGCTTTAATTGCATCGTACACGGCGTACGGTGACGCTACCCCTCATTACCATTAAAATTGTTACCGGCGACAAATCGAGGGAAGCAACAGCAGAAATACCGTCCCGAATTGTATGTGTAGCACATTCGGTACCTGATTGCGCTGCTTGGAAGGACCTTGAACACTGGGCACGCCGGTGTGCCGGGACGACGGGTCTCCCGGTCTTGCCGGAAACCAGAATTTTATTCCTGTTTCCTGATGGTTGAAAATACAAATCCAAAAAATAACAAAAACGAGAATGAAAAAAAAAGACACCGAACCAGGACCTCGGAAAACTCGTTTCCGATCCACGTCGAACTGCAAATCAGCAAACCAAAAACACTAATCGCAATGGATCGCACAATTGTACAAGGCGCACGTTTGATGGATTTGCTTTCAATTCCCCGTATGTGGAGGTTGGTTTGGTGCTTAAAAATGTTTTATTTATAGTTTTTTTTAGCTTTTCCACCCATAAGAAACACCTTCCGGAAGCAAGCCCGGAAGGATGATGGTGTGCGAGTGGCATCGGATAAGGGTTTTCGGCGGGATGGACCAACCGAATCCGATGTTTACCTGTGGTTCGGGTGATCTGGTGTATTCAAGAGGGATGCTGTTGCTTCAGCACAGACGTGTTTGGTGCGTCCCCCTTTCGAATAATTAATCTGCATGACAAGGCACCTTGTGTCATCTAGACCTTTTTTTTTTGGCGTACTACAATATTTTTCGCTCTCGATGACAACAATGCAAGGTTGGAAGAGTACTACAAAAAACAGGACACTCTCATCCTGTTGCATTCGTGTGCGAACAGCAATCGGTCATACCGGGGCTCTTATGTTGTCGGTTGTGCAGCAACTGTTGGTTTCGGTTACTGCTCGATTATTTTTGCAGCAGGAAGTAAAAAAGTTGGTCCACAACTTCCCAAAATAAAAAACCGCCTTTGGGATAAGGATATGGTGATGATGATAATTTATGTAACGGTCAGGTAGCAAGTTGTCCCGAGGAAACTGAGCGATTAGGTAGGATAAGATACAATGGGAGTGCTTTTAAAATAAGAAGGAAAAAAAAACAGCCTGAAAATCTTACAGAGTAGGTTTAAAAAAAAGACCCAACCGGGTTGGTAAAAGTTTGATTAATTTATGATAATTTCATGGAATGTTAGGAAAAGTTTTAACGGTTATTTATCTACTTCAAGCGCGAACGCAGATTCGTGGGAATCGTATACCCTCAATGTAAGATGGGCTTTTCCTAAGAATATAAAATATGCTAATTTGTGTTAAAGGATCTTTCAAGAAAGGAGCGTTTTCTGTAGTATTTTAAGACATCGATTTTATAACTAGCAGAATTACGAGAAAACTGTTACCATTTACATAAGTTTAACTCGTGATTGACGATATTTTAAAAAATGATATTCTTCTGCCTCAAAATTAATCTTATGCAATAATAATTTTCGGTATTTATTTTCATTGAAAAGATCGAGTACTTATTACTTACAACTTAAAGAATATACAATTTAACATCTTTACGACGGATTTCCTAATTTTCTCCACAAAGTGTCCGTTCTGCAGGACTCCCCTCAACATGGATACTGTTAACTATCCAGTCGCGAAACCACGGTATGGACATGTATATACCGGGGTTGTTAGGTCTTGCACAACCGCGTCCGTAGAAAATAATACCGGCAAGTTTACCATCCACCACGAGCGGTCCACCCGAATCACCCTGGCAACTGTCCACCATACCTTCTTCAAACCCGGCACAAATCATATACTGCCTCATTAGTTCTTCATAGGCCTTCACGCATGTGCTCGCCGGCAGCAGGTTGATTGTGGCCGCTTTTAATGTACTATCATGACCACCTTCGAACGATGTACCATAACCCGAAATGTAACCGGGTTTCCCGGGAACAAGCGCATCGACTGATGATAAAAGTTGTAGGCACTGTACATTTTTGCTAAATGTTAATGGTTCCTGCAGCAGCAACAATCCTATATCGTACACAAGATTGCTACTTTCAAATAGCTCCGGCGGCACTATCACTTTCTTTACTTTCAGCCTTTTGCCGCTGCGCGGATCATCGGAACCGACAACAATTTCGTACCGTGCTGGATCGAGCGAGTCAACGCAGTGATAGGACGTTATAATCCACTGTGGTCCGATGATGGATCCACCGCACAGTAAAATACCACGGTAAAACAGAGCAGCTTGATAGGGAACGTCTTCGATATGCACCTTAAAACCACCAACAATCATGTTGGTATCATTACCCTCGCTGCTGCATGCCATGGGTGGAATCAATACTGCAGCTAACACTGCAATTCGTAGTATTTTTCGCAACACGCACATTGTTCAAAGGAAGGAAACACCTGAATGTTTGCCAATGGCACAGAAAATATTATAATATAACAGTAGAGTAGTACTGACCATGGAACTAGCGCAACGTGATCGTCACGCCAATGTTTAAAGCAGTTGCTGTGACCGATATGCTACATGGCAAACAAATAGGGTGTTTTAAAGTATAAATACCTTCATTTCTTACGGTTCATGACCGGGTATAAAAGTGCCTTGATAAATGTGTTAAAACGGGTTTCTGCGTATAAGAACCCAAACATTATAGCAAGGTATGCAATCCGCGGTACAAAACGTTCAAATTAGTGAAATTTGCTCTGCAACATGGATACGGAGTAAATTACATTAAATATCCGTGATTAAATCTTCCACTTAGTAAACTCTAAAGAAACGTAGATAATATAAGCTACTTTGAACTCGATTGTAAATCAATCTGAAACATCACATCAAGCCTTCATTCTATTAAAAGCTCGTATTTTCCAACTACTTAAACATAACCCCACATCCTAGCAACTTCCACGTTGTCGACAATTTGCTTCCTGCGTCGGTCATAAATTAAAAACAAATTCATTTCCCCACCCAAAAGCATCATTAACTCATCCGCATGAACATGGAAAACAATACACTTCACCCTAGGGTCAATGCAGTAGGTTGCAGTGAACTCATTTTTCCGATTCGATCGATTTTGGGCCTGCTTGTGAAAGGGTGACGCATTGCTGTTCCATTCGACCCCAAACGATCGACAACTCGTCATAAAAATTTTATGTTAGTGAAGCTACTCCGTACTGTCCCTTGGGGACATTTTTCCCCACGGTGAGCGTTGTTGTAGCACGCGTGTGGAGATGAAATAAAATGTAAGTTTTTATTTGCTGTTTTTCTCAGAAATAAATATTATTGCCCTTGCCCTTTTCATCTTTACGCAGTGGTGTACGAGAGGGTTTGGCAACCCGCTACCATCGTTCATGTTGGAAGAAAAATGACGCCATCGACGATCTCTCCCACTCAAGGTATAAGGCTATAAAGGAAGAGATCCTTAGCACGTGCTACCTCCAACACACTCGGAAACGCACGCGATATTGTCTGGAGATAAGCCAGAAACTGATGAACACCCTCAAAGTAGGGTCCGAAATGGCTTTGCAACACCTTTTTTGATTAACCATCTTTTGCACCATTTTTCCATGTTTTTACCATTCTACCTGTGCGGGGTTGAAGAGTTATCTACGTTTCGTACCGATGTAGAGGGAGGGTTTACAATGTGTTTATCTTAATTTGGTGTGTATTGCTGACTAAACGGAACCTCATTATCCCATATTGGGTGCAAGCGAGCGAGTGTTTAGACACCCCGTTGTTAGGAAGGCGCCACTTTATTCCTGGGTTCTTCAGCAAAATATCTTAACGCTGTTTAGCGAGTGATGTCTAATTTCGTGAATGTTAGCTATGGCTCCGATACTCTTCTCGACACTCGCACATTAGTAACGGCTGCCAAGGGACCATATCATGGTGTCCTGTATAAAAGATCTGGAAGGAAAATTACGCGCTTAACATCATCGACCCAAATACGGGAAACATATTATGCATCGTCATCTTGTGAAGAGAGTCCCTTGATTTACATATCCCGAACCGATCAATCCTTCACAAGATTCCTCCCAAGAGTTTGAATTTACTTCAGACATCCCTTCTTCGCGTTTGTTCTTGCACGGCAGAACATCCAGGACCTTTTGGTTCATTAAGAACTTTCTTAGCAAATGGTTCTGCAGGTTCAGCGGATCAACGAGCAGCCTACCACACTGGATTATGCATGAAATTTGGGTCATCTTCATCAGCGGCAACCTTTCACCGGGAAAACAACAACACAAAACAGGTCGACCCAACGTAAGGCACCCTTTTTTTTTCTCCGCCCTGTAACGTTCGCGCATTATTCGCCCGGTGCGTGACAGTTTTCGACGTCATCATCATCATCATTAGGCAGCGGCATCACTGTTCTGGATGATGAGTCATGTACTGTGATTTATGATCACGATGTCGTCACGCTTGGCGCTTCGGAGTGAAGAAACACCGAAGGAAGTTCTGCAATCATCAGGAAGCGTGAGAATGTCGTCTGGACATTAGAAGCTACCTTAGAACGGACGCTCTCAAGAGACCTGCTTAAGTTTCGACCGTCACTAATTGGAGTTTTCACGAGACATTACGAAAATGAGCATGGATCATACGCTACACAATGATCTCGATCGACTACCGTGCGGTCGATGGTCACGGCAAGACAAACAGTTTTGCCGTCATCAACAGCAAACAATCGCCCATCGGTACCGCTAAACTCCTGTACACGGAAGACAAATCGAGCCACATTATTTATTCTAACACTTCGCCCAAACCCCCATTATGCTGGAGGTGTATCATACAATTTTGTTGGACAATTTTCAACCCCATTACCCACCGGTCGAGCAGTCGGTTGTTGTGAAATGCTTCATAATTCACCGCAAAACTTTACAGCACTATCCGTATGTTCCGGAGAATGGTGACTTTGGGTAAGGAAAATCCGGAGGTCTTTTTGTGGTTTGCTGAAGTGTGAAACTCCAGCCGCTTGCGTCGACGACTGTGGGCATGAGTTATGGATTTAGAAAGGAATATTTGGCCGTTCTTGTGCTTGGCTAGCAGCCTGCAGCCTAATCAAACGTTAATCCCGAAAAAAAACCAGTACAGTAGCGCATTATTTAAACCACGATTAAATAATTAGAGCCGGTGCGGCCACTGTTGCACGTAAGTGTTGTTCTCCTAGACGCCATCGATCGATCAAAGCGATAGTACTTGCGCCATTACAAGCGGGCGGGTTGGGCAACTTCTCCCCAAAACCCGGGGACCCGGGTGGATGTCGTACGCCGTACATACGGACGCCGTAATGGAAAACAATAAACTTCACACGCGAAATCGTTCGCATCGGTTTGGTAATTAATTTTCGCATAGAATCTGACGATGGAGTGGTACGAGCATGGGTGCTTGGTTCGGCGCCAGTCCACATCGAAGCGGGATGGCAAGTCGTGACTGGAGGATTTCGTCGGTTAGATGAAGTGGTGATCATACCGTCGTTAACCGTACTGCCAACACGCTCGGTAGACATGCACGTGCAGCTTTAATGAGATGATAAGATCGGTTTTACTCGGTTTGCAACTGAACCATACTCATATGTTCAGATCTTAACCATGTGGTGCATCTTTTCTTTCCTCAACTATTGATGTAATAAATCAGTACAGAAGGTATTGTAGAGGTGGTTTAATGACATATAGAAGAGATGATAAAAACGTTTAAACTCTGATTTAGTAGAAATGCTAACGAAGTAGCATAAGAAGAGAATAGTTATGCTTAAGTTGAGTTTATTGTTGACAGTGAGAACTTTGTTCACAACATGTAATTATTCGGTTGGTCTATATTTATACTGCATATTATCCCTTTGATGAAATGAACAAAACTCGGATCATGAGTATCTTCTTCTTGGCTTTAACGACCTTACAGGTCACGCCGACCATTTCTGGCTTACTAGACTTATTTTTACCACGTAGCCGGATAGTCAGTCCTTGCTACGGGGGGACGGTCCGGATGGGATTTGAACCCGGTCCAGCCGTGTGGACTGGCGCCGTTTATCACATGCACCACCGGGCCACCCCATCATGAGTATATTAGATTTAATAATTTACTATGTAATAATTTACTCAGAATAGATAAAATTCCATTCCAAAATTATACAATATCCGAATTACAGCAGCAACTCAATCCGTAATATGAAAAATCATATTAAACATTAAACACATCTTACTGACTACAACTGACGTACCCTGCCAATCAACTCTCGATGAGCCTAGACGCTAAAGCTTACCACTATCGATTTAATATCAAACTTTGCAAACAATAGACATAATGTGCGCACGGTTAAGAACACAATCCCGAGACGTACCGACTGGCCCTCTGTTCAAGAAATGCCGACGAGTGCGGGCCGCAGCTGCAGCTCGAGCTCTTCCCGTGCTTGATATCATCTTGATCCTTTCTTGAGGATCCTCCCGTACACCATGGCACCGGGCTCGATGTATGTTGGCGCGCGCACGCGCATACACACAAGCGTGCAGGTCGTTCCTTACCGGTCGTTGATTTTGTTGCCTTCTATCCACACACACACACACACTCTCTCTCCGATCGGTACGTCATTGTTTTCACTCGGTGCAGCATCTTCGCTCGCTGGACCGTGCAACGTCTCGGTAGGGAGAAAAAAAAATGCTGAAACAGAATTAAAAGCATTGAAAAAGGATGCAGTCTAGGCACTGCGTGACGAAGGAATCACCCCGAGCAAATGCGGCAGATGTTTCTAACCGTTGTGATTTTTCAGCTTTTAATAAATAAATGAGTTTATAAAACGACTGCACGTGCATGGCATCGAAGGTGGAACCGTACAGACACCCAAAAAAAGCACGGCGAAGAAGCAGCTGAATGAAACGGTCCCCGTTGCCAACTGGATCGATTTGACATCCTTGCGGGTGCAGGTTGATATGGCACAGATATGTGGTGCGGTATCAAGTTAGATATTAAAAAAAAGTGAAGAAGCATTAATGTCCCTTACTGTTTACAGTGATCGGTGGTGAAAAAGGATCCTCCTACCTTTTTTTCTTCTTTCCTCGGATCGGCATGGATCGTTCGGTTTCACTTTCTTGTCAAACACCTTTTTTTTCTTGTCGGTTGGTATGTTCATGATCGGGGTTTTTCAATCGAAGATGCAATTCTAGCCGATGATCTTTCGCTTTACCAAAAAGGATCTTTTGTTGTTTCGGAACACGAGCTTCTTCTTGCACGTGCTGTATTTGCTCTTGCCCGAAGAAAATGTGATTGCATTTTCCAAGAATTTCTTAGGTATTGCATCTTGCGCAACTGGACAGTAGAAATGTACGCTTCTGTCAACACGCACGGGACTTTTATTGAATGGAGCAGGACCATCAATCAATGCAAACAATTGGGAGGAAATTTAAGACGATGACCAGCAGTGTATTGTGTGGAACACTTCACTACCGAACCCTGTCAATTTGTACACCTTTATGACACGCGATACAGACGTATGCGTACACATGTCCATGGGCGATCATCACAAAGTGACGACAGTTTCTGTGCCGTAGTGGAAACGCGTAACGTTACCGACGTGTGGCGAGTCTTAAATTCCTATAAAATTGTGACGGCTTATACCCGTCGCCTCTTGACAATTTGTTGTTTTAATGCATTTTCCCCTCAATTCAAACACATCCGGCTTGTTGACACCTTCCCCCAGCCGGTCGTGCGATACGGGCGACTTCTTACGAAATTGTTATCGATTGTTTTCCCATTATTTTGCCGATGGAAATTCATGGAAAACTTACCCACCATTACTATTACCAATAAGTCCGCATTAAAAATCTGAGCTGTAAATATTTCCACGTTGATCTGGTGAGCGGGAAGCTGGAGTTTCCACTCCCGATAGGTCTCGGTCTCTGTCCTGACATTTATGAAACCGGAACCGGTAAGCTATTACGAGCGGGAGTATAAATCTCGCACCATAATATATGAGTGTCGAAGCGTTTAATAGTTGTTGACGCCGCTATTAAAATAGAAAATTGTTTTTTAAATATGAAACCATCAGGTTTTACTTCACTTCACTTAGCGGAAGCAGTTTCTGGAGGGTTGTGGATGAAATTTATCGATACATTTCCGCACTGAGAGACAGAGAAGGTCTTTTTTTTAAAAGAAGATGCTGGATATTCAGTCCAGTACGTCGGCGTGGCACGCAAACGCGAAGAGCAAGTAACGAGAGCCTGAAACAATACACCGCGACGTTCCACTTTGGACACGTGTGCATGTCAGCAATGCGGCAGAGATTAACATGTCCGCGGGTTCGAACCTGCGTGCTGGAACTGCTTTGACAGGCAAAATTTTGTTCCAAACACTCCCACCTCATCACAATGCTAGTCAATGCGGCCAACACCGACCAACAAAACAAAAAAAAAGAAACTCATAAAGTAATTCGAGAGGAAGATCGATCGTCACCCAAGTGATCGAGTGATATAAAAATAAATAAAACACTCAAACTCACGAACCCCTCGCACTAGCGCGCTGGCAAGAGAGGATGAAAATATACATGTTAAGACCTTGGTGACGTTCGGCTGACAGCACTTCCCCTTGGGTGATGCACATTGATGTGCGACCACGGATAAGTTCCTACACCGAATGTATCCCCATTGTGGCGTGAAAAATTGTCCCAAAAGCAACTGGAAATGGGGGCCCTTGATCTTGCACAAGATCATCGGAGGTGATTGGGAAGAATTTATCTTACCACATGCACACGCACACACACACACGTACGAAGCTAAAGCCAAAGGAAGGCTCACGGTGCGAAGTGGAGCTAAAATATGGACGACACCGTGTCGGAGGGCGCCTTCATAATCTGATCGTATTAAAAGGTTATAAACAAACATCACTTTCCCTGATACGCACGATGGTGACGATGCAGGCGGTAATGCAATTGCTTTCTCTCGTACGTTCTCGGTTATAAGCATGGCCGGCTTAAGAATGGTTTACCCTCCAGATTCTACACCCTCAGGCGCAGGAACGAGATTTTTTTTTTCGGGTGCGAGTGACGGTGATAAATGTTTACGATAGTGGAGGCTAATTTACACCTTGGAAGCGTCGCATCTTACTTCCTAGCTGGGACGATAGTTCGCCACCATTAAGCGAGTGAAAACGATGTGAAAATTAATTGTTCCATCGTCTAACGTGATTGAGCGGTGAGTTTTCCTTCCCGGGGTGGTGTGTTAATTTATTTTAATTTGATCGGACAAATGTCTGTTTAGATTGTGGGCTATGGTTTGTTGTTTCGTTTGAAGAGACTGGAACAAAAAAAAACACAATTATTGTGGGAAAATATGATGCAATGGAATGATCGTCTGTTGTGAAATGAATGTTCATTTTTATCGGTAAACAATTCGTGTGAAATTGATGATGGATCATAGCTAACATACAGAAGAATAATCATGAAACTATGAAAGACTTGAAGGAATAGTCTCAAGGGACATATTGTGATAAATCAAACAATATCCTATTCAATGAAGAGTCGAATAAAGACTTTTTCGAGAAATTCGATTTGCGTAAGCGAAATATAATATCAATTGTTTGTTCTCTTAAACTTCAACTTTTTTTTTTAATTTGAAGTTTATCCTTAAATGATCCTTTGAAATATGTTTACAAAAACACAATCACTTCAACGAAAAAAAAATCCACGGGGCAGCATTTCGTGAGAACAGATTGAACGTTTTATGCCCCCCAAATAAAACTATTTTTGTTCTGATTGCTCACTTGGTATCAAAAATATTCTCATGAGAACTAACAAGAATTGTGTTAAGAATTTTCAACCAGGTAAAATAATCAATTATATTTTGTTATTAAATGATGTCTCATTTTTTTCTTAACTACTTGCATCTGTTAAAATATTTATTTTATTTAATCGCACCATCTTGCAAGACGTTTCGTTTGCACCTTTACGCCCAGACACGTGCACAACTTCAAAATAAATAACTTTACCGATACCTTGTCAATACCATAAAACTCCATCCAATACCATCTGAATGTAATCAATTCAAAAGAACGAACCAACTTTGCACATGCTCAACACAAACATTGTAATAATGTGCAGTTGCATTAAGTTTTTTTTTCCATCGTTCGATCACCAGAGGCTGAACGAATCGTTTTGGTGGGTAAATAAATAGAGTTCAATATTGAAACAGCTTGGAACGGATCGGGTCGAATGTGTGTCGTACGCTTGATTTTGTTCGTCAATCAGGTACACCCCGTTCGTGCAGGTGAACATACCGGGCCAATCCGAACTTCCCCACAGTGCGTGTGTACGTGTCTGCTAGCATGATGAAATTCAATCCCATCTCCGATCGCATTCCATTTGCAACACAAAACAGAATGCGGAATAGCGCAAAACCATCCCTATAGCGGCCGGAAGTTTAATTACTAATTTAACTCTCCACCCCGATATCAAAAAGCATTCGCGATCGCTAATAGCATGGTACGAAACGTTTTTTTTTCTTCTTTGCATTTACACTGGACAACAAAAGGAAAAACAGGGGTCCAGTATTAATTATTGCCCTCCGGTGCACAACCGGAAGCAACAAAACCTTTAACGAACCGGAGTGCGTTGACGGTGTTGGTCGGTATTTCTATTGTGCTGGTCGTGCCTTACCCGCCCCCGGCAGGATAATTGATCCTGACGAGTTGCATACATTTCGAAGATGAAAGCGAAAAAATCATAAGTCACTGATACTGATCGCATTGCCACCGCCAAAGTTCGTTGTTTAAGTTCGCGGACGAATTCTTCGTAAGTCACTTCATGACAGGGGTTTTCGTTCCCATTTTCGGGAGGTTTTTTTTTGCGTTTTCTCTTCATCCATCAACAATGTTAGCAAAAGGGGAAAAATTCTCGAGACACCAGGAATGCATTGCATCATAAGAAAGCCACACAACGGACATGTCCCGAAAGGGCTGTCTAGCACCGGTCGTTTTCTTGTTGCTTTAACAAACAATGCACTACCGCCCGTTGTCCCGCTCGAGAACCCTACCTTTGCAAAACACCCGACATTTGGCCGCATACAGAAGCTTGCCCAACCTGCACTTTAACCTTCCTACCGGTGCATTTTGGGTTAGTTTTTTGCACTTTAAACTCTCTCCCCCACCAAGGAGTTTTTACTCGTTGTGTTCTGTTTCGGGATTCTCTTCTTCTACTGTTCTTCCGTTGCCCCCTTCTGACAACAATACCGCGATCGAGCTTCGTTAGCGTTTGCATTCAGCTTAAAAGGTACGAACCGGTGCCAGACTGCATGCCAGGATGCAGTGGTCTGAATGCGGCATGAAGTCAGGATGCTGCGAGGATCGTTTGGACAGCTGCTCCTGCTGGCCCTTCAATGCTACCAGCGTGTGTACGCGCAACTCGATTCGATGCGGCCTTTTGTTGGCGTGTGTGTGTACACAAGGAGGAACTGTAATAAGCACAGATTTGGTTTTTTTGCTTATGCTAGACGTTGATCCTGCCCTCTGCAGAATCCTCGATCAGCATCGATCTAGTAGGGCACAAAGGTCATATGCTGTGCCGTACGCTTCAGTAAAATGGTTCCGTTTAAACACACAGAAAAAAGAATGAAGGAGAGCGTCCATCCACAACAAAAGGCATCCTGTGTCATTCCTGTAGAATGTGTGCATTTTTTGTGAAGGTGTGCGACAGCATAAAATCAGTAGCACGCGCCTGATGCACATGTGCATATTTGCTAAAGTTATAAGAAGGAGAAAAAAAATGGTCTGGCATGTTTCCTTCCGTGTGGCTTCCATTTAATGGTTTGATTTGAATTGCTTTGAGCAGACAGAGAACAAATGGTGAAACGACTTCCCGCCTTTAAGAATCTGTCTATTAAAATGCAAGGTGTACATGATACCATGACGTTACACGTGACAACAAATTAACTTTGACATAAAGTCTAGGAGATGTTATAAAACATTTTTTTACCCCCTCTAATATAACTGTAATGGTGCTCTATTTTCTGAGAAATAAAGACTAATTTGAAGCGAAGGATAATGATGATAAATGGAAAATAAATTTTGAAAGGTCGTTTACATAGTAATAATCATCTTAAAAATCGCATTTTTACTCTCTTCAACGTTCCCTGCTATTAACTGAAAAACTAGAATTCGTATAGTTATGTTACGCACTGTAAAACAATTAAAATTGTGTTTTCTTCGATCATATTTCATAGTCTTGTTCTGGGCTTTACTGATTTACTGAACATTGTAATTTTAACATTTCATGTGCCATCGTTTTAACTCATAAAACATTTCAGCAGATTTTTCTAAAATATTTGCAGCAGATTTTTCAAATATACTAATTTGTTTATATAAGTTTTTCTATTTATTGAAATATTCCTTTAATTTTATACATTTTACATTCAAACAAAAATCATGGTAAAAATGTTTAAATAACAACATAATGCAAAACATCATTCACACATCCTGCCGTACAGGTCAATTCATTATCTTAATGCTAAACATTCGCGCGTTGCGTGCTGCCCCAAAATTAGCATAATTTCAACTTGTTAGCTCATTGTCGAATCTTTCATCCTTCTTTTGCGTAAGGTGAACCGACCATTACACACTCACAAGGATGCAAACAGCAACAACAAAAAAAACAACAACAAAAAAATAAAATGAGCCACGTAACAAAACGAAAAAAAAGTAGCTTTGCACATGAAAAATGCACCTCGCGTTCGCGGCTTGTTAATGTTTGTTTTCTTCCCCCCAATTGAATCTCCACCTCGACGGGGCAAACATTGTTCCATCGATGCGATTGCATCAATAATAATGTGCGTTCCACACTATCGTGCTATCTCACACACACACACACACGCACGTTGCATGGTTTGGTCAGAAGGGTTTCTTTTTTTAATAAATATCCATTTATAAAATTTAATTGATTCGTGTAAATTATACACGAATTTTGACATTCCCGTGCATCGTGGAAGCGCTTGTGGAGTATGCGTCGCAGACCGAAACACAAAGGGACCCGGGGAGTAATGAAGCAACTGACAGGAGTATTTATCACTTGGCTGGCATTCTTCTCACATGATTTTTTTTTGGGCATTCACGCAAACGATTCAGTGTTTAGTTGCTCAAAAATGCACGCGGACAGGTTTTTTTTCCGTTCGCGTGAACCGTTAGCAATCGGGTTTCGTCCGAAAGGACCGAAAAACTGTGCTGACCTTAACGAAACGGTGCAATGGGCCTTGCCGGTTTCCCCATTTTTGCCTGCCTTGCAGTCTTATCTTATTCCCGACTTGCATGCGTGTATCGGGTGCATAAAGAAAAGGGTGGAAGCAAAACACACGGCACCGGGCGATAAGATTGAGTGAGTGTGACGCAATTTATTTCACATTATCCTTAATCCTGGCAGTGCGCACCGAGGATGCGCGCCTTGGGCTTCCTGATTCCTGGTTGCAACATCACCGCATCGTAATGTGGTGCCCGCCACAAATCGTAATCGGTGCCGGTTTCAACCAGGCCGGAAAGCCGGTACGGGGGAAAAACCTGATTCATCTGGACAGCCGAGTTTTTTGGCAACGGGAAACACGAACCAGACGAAGACAGAAACAACAACAAAAATTCATAAAACCTGGTGCAATGGTTTTATTGTGTGTACGTACATATATTAAGGACCTGCTTTTTGATGTCCACTTTATTTTATTTTCTGTTAACTTAGCCGCACTTCCACTGCGCTTCACGGGAGTTTTTTTTGTTGGAGTTTACCTTGCTGGTTCTACCTTTTAGAAGCGACCTGTTTGTGCGGCCGAAAGAACCTGCTTTCCATTCAGGAAAACCAACCCCCAAAGAACGGTGTAACGGCCAGCGGTAAGAAAAGTTGTTTTGGGCTGTGCTACGAATTAAATCGAAACCATCGTTTTCTTCGGTGTCATCTAACGAAAATTTATTTTTAATATTTATTAATGGTGTTATAATGACGCTGTTTGCTCGAAGCATAAAAGCCCGAAAAGAAGTTATGATTGTGGAGTTGAATAACAAAAAAAAAAATACACGAATCCTCAGCTGGAGTAGAACCCAGCCAGGAGCGAACGATAACACAAACCATCTTCGTTGTACAAACCCTCTTTTCCTTCGTACCATGGTGACTTTCTTCGCCAAGGGGTTTTTGCTTCGCTCGGAAGGGAATGATCGTTTTTCGATTGTTTGATTGAATTTATGAGAGGCCGGTCTAACGCAGCGTGTTTGTGTGAGCTCATTTCTCTAGTCCCTTTCATTCCCCTTATCAAAAGAATACATTATTGCTTCGATGGAAAACATTTTCCGAACAGCCGACCGTGGTTGTACCGGTTTCGCCTTGTTGCTCCCAAGTGTGTAAGCGTTTGTTGATGGTAAAGTTTGAATGTTGCTTGTTTGGCATTTGGAAGCCAAATAAAGATATAATAATTATTAATAGTTTGTGCCCAGGTGAGTGAGAATAGAGAAAAAAACCGGAATATGCGTTGCAGTGCAGTGTGTGGAAGCGATTGAATTACGTTGTGATCTGTGTGGTATGATCGGTTCGGGATGACAGTGGATTAAGAAACCATTTGTTTAAAATTCAAAACATCACACTGTCTCACAGTATTTACTAGTTTATTTTCTTTGTGAGAAATGCATTTAATTTGCTGTAGGAAGGTTTCTTAAAATTCTTCTTGGAAAGACTTTTTTTAGAAAAGATCATTCATGAATCACTCATGAATCTTCTCATGTTATGCTAAAAATACTTGTTTACATTTTGTTGTAGTTTTGTAAATGAAATACTGGAGATCTTAAGTTTCTTGTTTGACACTTCATTCGGTAAATAAATTGTTTGGATGACATCTAATATCAGTACTCTAGGAATTGGAAAGGCAGTAGGACACGGATAATTCCTCAAATTTCCTTGAAACCTTCGATCTCTGACATATTTGAAGATCGTGCATTCATTCGAACGATATCAAGAATTACGTCTAATTGGATATTTGGTACACTTTTCCACTGTATGCGACAGGTTCTCTGAAAAGCGTTGTCAGATTCCATAAATGTCATCATCTCGTATTATCCCGTGCAGAATAGGTGGCTGCAAGACCTTGTGCTTCATATAAGCAATTCTAAATATATAAAGTCCAGTGATTCTCCGACGGATTTCAAAACTGACTCAGATTCTCGTTAGAAAAAAGAATTATCTACAAAATGACGAATTGTAACGCAGCGATTCTTCCTAGTACACCTGGAACAAGATGCTCTGTCACAGCAAAGTAAATATCTAATGAACAAAGTAAATTATTACGTTTATTTTGAAACCTTGAGGTACAAGGACTATGACCAAGCTATTTTAAATTGATTTAAAAAATAGTTCTAATCAAATCAATACATTACGATACTGACAAAATCAAATTTATGTTAAGATAGTTTGGTGTTATGTTCATAACATGAACATAATATCATCCAATTAAAGATTCTTGTTGCATTAGGTAGGGATATCTTTCTAAAGCATACATTTGCACATTTCACTTTCTGTTTGCACCTTCCCGTTTTGTGACAATTATTTATCGTACTTATTGTACATAATAAATTCACTCCTATTTTCAGTTCCGGCGCAACAGGCCCTATCACGACGTGCATGCGTGCCACAGTCGTCCGCTCAATCATTAATTCAACTATTCGCACTATACACCTTAACGGGCCCATTCTCTATTGTGTGTCTGGCTGCGTGTGCGTTTGTTCTTTCGAAATGATAGACGCCACGAAACTGAGTCCTCCCCGTCGTACCGGAACACCCGGCGCGTGTCGAGTGCGAGATCGGACGAAACAGTTTTTCCCTATTTCTCGCATCATCTAGAACCCACCCCTATACAGTGGTAGCCTAGCCCTTCGGGTAGAAAGATTTATACCGTTTGCAAAACAAGTTCACCGGTACCGGTACAGGGATGCGACCTGATGCCGGGCAGGTGTGCCAGGTTGCAGTTTCTGTATGTGTGTGGCACCCCTCGACGTTCGGGACCGTTTCGTACCGTATTGTGTATCGATCGATGATTGCGACGGTTGTTTCCCTGTGTCACTATTTTGGCTACGTTTCATTATTCCGATGCCATTGTGCGTTCTCTTCTCGCCTAGGATAAGGATCGCAAACGTTAGTGTTATGGCGTTCTGATGGTCGTATCCATAACGTACCACCGAAATATAAATCCTGAACAATAAAGGTAGTGAAACCAAACGAAAAAAAAAACACGACAGATGTTTCGAGACAGGAAAAGAGCTTCACCAAGCTTTTAAGAGCTAAATTTTAACACCAACCAGACACACTTTAAACTGTACGCGACTTCCAAAATAGGAAGCAATTGACTGGCATCGATGTTCTTCCTGTGCGTACAATATGATGGTAGGAAACTTTCACCTTGCAATAAATTATATCACTGATGACCCTTTCACCCAGCTGGCAAGAAGAAAAACAGCAAGCAAAATAAAACAAAACACCAACATCCATAAGAACAAATGCACCGCAGAACTACATCACTATAAATCTCGGCGCGTAAGACCCCATCAACACCTTCAGTTGTGATCGCGTAGGGTGCGAACATATGGCACACACGAGAGCAACTTGCCGTACAAGGTCCCGAACGCGGCACTGACGCGCGCGCGGTTTCGGTAGAACGGATTAAGATCCATTAGCGGGTAGTTTAACCACAACCAGCCACTTTTCTTGTATGCGTCGCCGCATCTCTTACAGTCCCCTCGCCCCGGCTGAAAGACTCACCGAGTACCAGGACGGGGGGTTTTAATTTACGCCACCGCTTAAGGAAACCCCCGGGGTTCGAAAACATTTTCGGGAAAATGATGATTTTTATTTGATGTCTCGGATTTTCCTCCAACAGTGGGATGTAGCCCAAGGGCCGGGGGAACTTTCTTCGGCTGGAAAGAAAGCAATAGATGTGAAGGTGATAAACATAAATGCCACCCGTTCATTCTAGCCCAGATCAGGTCGTCATCATTGTCGTTTGTCAATTAGCTCGAATCGGATCCTTTTTTGGCTGTGGGAGAGCAACACGAAAACGCAGAACACTTTCCTTCGAATGTTTCCCATTCTTTTCCACGTAGGGTGCAAAGTGAATGTAAGCGACGGTTACTCACAGCAAACGAGTTATTGGTGTGATGATGAGCCAGGAATTGACACCGGTGCCGGTGACGACAACCGCGACACCACGTTACAACGCTGATGATGATCGTGACTTTCACGCAGGGCTAAAACTAAACGCCATTGAGAACATGGAAATTTCGTTCCCTTTTCCGAATTTGGGAACCTTCCCCAAAAGGCTGGTTAAACGATCGCGACTAAAAATAGTGCCAACGAAAACCGATCGCAATGGCACGCGCATTTTCCTCGTTGGCACGCGCTTCCGTCTCGCTATCGAAAGGGCGGAACGAGAAAAACATTCGAATCGTGTTTTTCTCACTTTTTCCGCATGTCGGTAAAGGGCACTGATACTTGTCACAGGAAAAACACACACACAAGGGAAACAACCAAAACATAACCTTACTCATGGACGTGGCAATGCAGCATAAATAATAATGATCTTTCACTGACAGATGTTCGTGCGATTGGTTCAATGGATTTTTCGATTTTTCGGACCAAGACTTTTCCATGAAAATCGCTCATTGAATGCTTGCACAAACTGGAATATCACCCGGAATTTTAATTTTCACATGTGAACAGATAATTTTCCCTGAATTAAAATTTTTCGTCCAACACCAGGAACAAGTTTTCCTCATTTCTCTTGTCATCGGATTAGTGTAAAGCTGGGTGCAGTATATTTTAGGAAAGCAAACGATCATAACCATTATCATTAGTGGGACATTTACCACAACTATCGTACACCCTCCTCCTAGTGCGAACCCTCGGCAAGTTTCATGTCTCCCATCCCTTCATTCCCCCAGCATGTAAACCACCCAAAACCCTTCTTCGCGCATCATTTGCTTGTAATTGCTCGTTGTAAGCAAGCCCATTGCGGCCGTCCAAATTAACGCAAAGCTTACGGGTCAATTAAATATGAAATTTATGAACACCGCAGTTTGATTTTTCCCTAGCCCCGAACCAACGAAGACATTCCGTAGGTTCCCGTTTTTCCTTTCCTTTTCCTAAAAATAAAATCCCACTCCTCAATCCAATGCTTCCCAATATTAGCCCTAATCTTTCGGCGACGGAAAAAAAACCGATACCGATCGATAATCGGCCGATTTATTTCCACCGATTCCCGGACGGATCGGTGTGTATATTTTGTTCCATTTAAATGACGCCACACCGGCCGTTTGTTCCAGGTCGTTGTCACCGTGAACAGATGCCATGTGGATTGCGGGCGATAAATTGCGGACCCCGAGATGGTGTTCGGTTCCAAACAGCTAAGCTCGGGTGGGGGAATGGGAGCCAGATTCGAATGTAATGATTTTGTAATTTTTCACAACGAAACACACATATGAACGGCAAACAAAACATTCAACAAACCATTGCTCACGTGCCAGTGCACCCGGTCAATTCGTGCTGTACAATATCGGCCCAAGCCGGGGAAGGTTTTTGCCGGTGCCGGTGGATAAAGTCACCGACCGGGCCAATTTTCGATACGGTTCAGGTCGAATGTGTGGCGGAATGTTTTGTGCACGGTTGCATGTCACGTTAAAAATGGCACAACTTGGAGTGCCACACAGGGCGATAAATAAATAAAAACCCAAATCAACTCGTAATGTGTCAGATTTAGTATAATTTATATGGACTCTACGTACGCTGATGAAACGGCATCTTTTCGGCGATCGGAATGAAGCGGTTTAGTTGAGGGACTTTTTTTTAATTGTTCGGTACCGTATCGCGTTGGGTTTGGTTGGTGCTGGCCAGCTGCAGCTTTACGCCCGTCAATGATTTCTGAAATATGTGCTGCAAATAGCGCGGAGTTGGTTGTTTATGACGATGGGAAACAAAACATTTGAGATTTGGTTGAAAGTTTCTAATCATATTTATTTGCACTCGTTTGTAGTGTGGAATTTCGTCTTTTAAAAGACATTTTCCCTTGGTATTAAGGGACTTTGCATTACATTTATCGCTTTTATATTTTCTTTATTCCTTCTTCTTAATATTTAAATTATTTTTAAACATTATTAGCCCTTTATATTTGTCAAAATCATTCCTCTTTCCATTAAAATTAAACCTAACACGAGGAAAACAAAAGATTCGCTCTCATTTCATGCTAGTGCTACAATCTCTCATCTATCCACCATAAAGGATGAAAAGCGCACTCAGCACGCATTCACCGGTACCAGGCGCCCAGACATTCTCGTCCGTCCGCATGTAGTCACAAAATATTCCAACCGGCATTAGAACACACCAAAACACACGCAAAATAACACACATCACTCCACTTTTGCGTATCGCAACGCAACGAAACATCCTCCGAAGTGTTGTCGGGAAACGAGGTGTTCCTTCCCGCGCAGTCGCGTACTTTTTCTTTTCTTATTTCAATTCGCCGAATTTACCGAGAATGCGCACAAGGTCGGGAACGCGGTCGTCCTCCGATGGACCGAGGATTCACCGTACAAAACAGGGGAGACAACATCCTTGAAAGCACGTACGAACCGTTGTACGGCAACCCCTGTCAGCTGTTCCGCGCGTGTGTATCGTCCGCGGTGTGAGTAGCGTTGCGTTACGTTACCCACTTGAGCTACCGGTTCGTGCTCCTAGTCGCCTGGTACAGTAAGGCGCCAAAATTCCCGCTGCTAAAAGAATCACATTCCAAGCAAGCAAACGCAAGGACTTACCATAGCAAAAAGGAAGCAGACCTTACGGAGCCTTAGAACAGCGGCCGTTGCGAATGTATTGCACGATAAGAAATGCATTTTTTGTTACGAATTTTCTTTTGGGAAATTTGAAAGATGCACATCTTAAGATTTTTTGGAGCAATTGCCACTTCCAACCCTCATGCCGTCATTTTCTGTGCAGGGCCTATCTTCGATGCGCATCGATGCATTCAATCAACCATGACGGAATTCGCTTCGAATTCGGCTCTCGAGCCGGTGAAGAGGTGGACATTCGCGCCAAAATACAGGATGCGTTCGTACGGTGGTCGCGAACTTCGGCCCACCGATCCGATGCATCCTGTTGCAACTACGCGCCTGTATGTATGTATTGCATGGGGATTTTTTGTGCGTTAGTTTTTGGTACTGCATGCCCCGAGTACAGCACATTCGGGACATTCGGGTTCGATTTTGGTGGATGTGTATTGACCGCGTGCACCGTGCTAGTAGGATGCGGATGCTGCGCGCGCTTTTACGCCATTCGGTGTGCATTTGTTGTGCATGTGTACAAGAAACTGCACATGTATGGTGTGGATGGTTGTATGGCTGCGAATGCTATGAAAGCAGAAGACATATGTATTGTGTATGGAATTTTTTTCAATGAAGCAAATACAATTCGTCGAAGAAAAAATGCTTTTGTGCCATTTTCGATACAAATGAAGTAAATAATAATGAACTATTTTTGCCATCACGCCCTGTGACAATATTTTTCTCCAAAGTAAAAAAAAAACTCTCTTCTCAAAGTGTAAAAAAATGGCTTACAAATTGCCTTCGCCGCAAGAACGCTAAGAGAAGATGAAGGGAAATATCGTCCACCTTGTCATAAATAGTGCGGCTACCTGCAGAAAACGGAACAAACACGCAAACATCCGGAACTGGTTGGGATGAATTTTACTTCTTTTTACGCAATCCCAAAAACCGGAAAGAAATGTGCACCTTTTTTTTCTTTTTGGCTTGCACCCGGTACCACACCATTGATCGATTGCAGCAGAAACGAATCAATTATGGATCCGGTCGTTCCGATTCACCATTTGCCAGGGTTTGCCTGTGTGGCCGGTACACGATGGACCTGATCGGAAATGTCCTTCGTAACCGGTATTTAAGCTTAAATCCTTTGTTATCTGCTTGTAATTGATGGCATCTTCGATTTGGGATGGTTGAGGTGCGTTTTTCTATTTCTTCCTTTTTGGTGAAATTCTTCAAGGAAATGAATAACGCCTTGGAGCTGGAAGGTGAATGGTCATGATGCTGGCTGTCACGTTTCATAAAAAAGCGTTTAGAAAATCCTTTTCCAACAGGACATCTGATCCTTCGGCTTACGATGGACTAAGCGGGTTAAACACTGGAAGTAGCAATTTAGCAGAAAGGTTAATCTGATTATCGTGTCACGTTTCCGAATATCTGTTTTGCAGCTTGGATTGCACTATGAACCAAGATTAAGATTTTTCGTACAACGCTGTTATATGTTCTGAAAATTTCACTAAAATTTCATATACTAAAAATTTCTGATTTCATATATTTCTTTTTTTTTTTGCACAATAAAAAGAATAAAAAAAAATTCGATTTTGGGCTGAATTTTTGTATGTAACTTTATTTTGTTTTCTATTTCTATTTTTATATGTATTTATATTTCTATTAAAAAAACACAAACTTTTAGCTTATTTAATTTTGGTAAAGGAATACAGAAGGAGATTTAAAATAACTATTTTGAGAAAAAGTTATGATAATGTTTGCAATTTCCATTATTTGATATATTGTTTTTAATTTTTACCAGATTTTCTTTAATCGTCCAACTTTAAGGATACAAAAAAAGTATTTCTCCGACAACATGACTATGTCTCTAACTAATACGTATACGCAAAACAAAACAAAATTATCTCATGTGTAGAAATAACAATTTTCATAATTTTTTGTGAAGATAAACATTTCTCTTATATGAATTATCGAATCAATAATTGATTCCTTAAAAGCCACATCATAATGACATAAGCAAAAAAAATTGGCGAGCTACATTCCTTTCCGTATCGCGAATCATATGATTAAGTGATTTCTCCTCACGTCATCTTACAAGTTTATGATGTTTAAAATCAATCACCGTGGAAGATTGCCCTGCAAAGAAAAAGGGAAAAGCACATCTTCCACTGTAACAACGAAAAAAAAACCACACTCCCGTGGTGAAGGAAAATTTCAACAACGCGTTAAATCGTCGCCTGTAGCTTCATGTCGCGAATACCGTGTACGAACCGCGGTCATCATCATTTGTTTTTGCTTGGTCGCATTTTTTCGCTTATATATTGTGCTACTTTGAGTGCGGTATGTTTGTGCGTATGTGTTTCACCAAAAACTGACACACCTTAAAAGTTGCAGAAAATTTAAACAACAACAAAAATGGACACTCTCACCACCTAGCGTGCTGTGGAAGGCTGACATTTCAACGCCACCGGTTGCCACCCTAAAATACAAAGCGAAACCAAAACAAAACCACCAACCCCGGAATGACCCCCATTGCAAGAAAGTACAACTTTTCTCCAACCCCGTTTGGCGATGCAGTTGCCAAGCGGATGATGGTGGGCAAATGCTTGATTTATGAGCATAAGGGTCAGTGCTGTTTAATTTGCAGTACGCAAAAAAAAAAGCACCGAAACCGAACCGAACGACAACTTGCCCCGTCGTGGCGCAAGGTAATGTCGAATGTCGAATGGGGGTCGCCCCCAAAACCTTAAAGGTGAGCCGGCGATGCCGAAAAACAAATCGCCCCTGTCCTGATGGTTCGGCCATCAGGGCGAAATGGACACCATACGGTCGCCAGTGGTTCCGCCGGCTGGGGTTGAAATAATTTCGCGTACACCGCACTCCGATGGTCGGTAATTTCACGGTAAAGTACCGCCCTGGCCGCATAAATCACTCACCGGCTGCGGACATTGGCAAGAAGGGCGTACGGGATGTGAAGTCCTTTCTCCGTCTGCTGCAAAAAAGGGGCCGAAAGAGGACTTGCAGTGCTGTGCGCGAGCGAGAGATCAAAAAAATGAAAGTGATGAAAACATTAATTTCATTGAACGCCCCAAACCTGTGGTTCATGCTCCAAGCTATGCCAAGGGAGCGATCGCGAAACGAACGAACAGGATGACAAGCAGGATGGCCCCAAGAGAGACTGCACTACGGTTCCAAATGGTTTGCCTAATGATGCAACAATCACCGTCGATTTCCGCGATGTGCGACCGTGGTTGACCGCCCACGACGAAACAAACTCAGTGTTTGTGTGTTTGCGTCTCTATGCGCGAGATCGAACGGTTCGCTTCGATGAACCAGTAGCGCAATATCCGGAAGGGACACTCCGTTTAGTAGAGCTTCAACCCCTTCCGGGGGTTGAAAAGTTAAGATCCCGAGGATCGCACACGGGTCCATAATCTGTGAGACGTAATGAGATGTGCATTGTGCGGGATGCACAGAATGATCGTGATCACAAATCGAACGTTAGCCATACCCGAACTCCGCATCATTAATCAAGGTTGTGACCGATTTTTTAAGCTCATTATGGACCCTCCGGTGAGGAAACGATTGTAATCTTTTTCGCAGTCGAATTATGCTGTGCTATACTGGTGGATCCATTACAAGGAGAATGGAATAAATAAATCTAAGATTGTCTTGTTTTGTTACAACTGGATTTTTCTTATGTTTGTCTTATTAAAATTTACCCAAATTTATTTAAAATTTTTACTGAAATGTTCAATCTTTCTTATTGGCTTTTATCGACCTTACAGGTCACGCCGGCCATTTCTGGCTTACTAGACTTATTTTTACCACATAGCTGGATAGTCAGTCCATGCTACGGGGGGACGGTTCTGATGGGATTTAAACCCGGTTCTGCCGTGTGGACCGGCGCCAATTAAAGGTTTGTTAGAACCTAAAATTATTTTGCCTAATTTCCCGAATAGAAGATCATCTAGCTCAATACCAGCTTAAAATATCTTATTACGTGATGTTTTGAAATTTTTGCTGAATGAAATGCTGGATGACCCCTAACTGAGAATTAAACCCACTTCAAGGAAGGGCTTTTGAATACGCAATGTATTTTGATTTGTTGATAACATTTTTTCACAATTTTTTGAATGTT
Organism: Anopheles funestus; assembly: GCF_943734845.2. Taxonomy (NCBI): domain Eukaryota; kingdom Metazoa; phylum Arthropoda; class Insecta; order Diptera; family Culicidae; genus Anopheles; species Anopheles funestus. The sequence goes on along the minus strand of NC_064598.1, from coordinate 87,129,363 downwards.
TATAGTTTTTCATGAATACACATACTCTTCAACATATTTGGTTTTTTAGGTTTAAAAAAAATTTTTTTTTTCACTTTTTAAGGTAATAAATATTAACAATTTATTTTTCTAGCTATTACTAGACCAAGTGATTGTATTTTAGAAAATAAATATTAGTCATTTATAGTATAAATGAATAAATATAAAGAGATTATTTTCAAACAAGAAAAAGGGAAAATTTTCATACCAATAGACGCCTGTATACCAGCTTTTGGCATCCATTTTAAAACTTCCAGTGGTTTCGTACCCTAACGATACCTTCCAGTGAGGATGCTTACAGGTACGAAATAATGATCTTATCGTTTCGATTTGAAATCTCGTCTACCAGCCAAGGCTAAACACAACCAACATCTGATGTTGGTTAAACCGAAAAAGTACAGCTAGCAGAAGGAGGAAAAAAAACAAATCCCCGTAACATAAGCTCTAAAACTAAACCAACCCCACCAGACAGTGGAACCGAAAACTGTGCCACACATAAATCACGATCCACTCGCCACCGTGGGGCTCGAAAATGATAATTCGATGCAAAACAAGTAGCGCACTCGGCACCGGTAGTGCATCGGAGAAAGATCGATTTTAAGCATGGCGTATATCGTGTCGCATTTAATTCGCGATGCCCTGACCGGCCGTACATCGGTGGCTGTTGCGATTGGGAGATGAAAACAACAACAAAAATTAGCATAAATTATTCTATGCCACCGTGCCGAAAATGTGTGTTTTCTCCCTATCATCCAGCCGCACTTCTGCTCCTGAGATGCTACCGACCGACGGAAAAGAACGCGATCAGCTGCGCTTCAGCGAAAGAGTGAATGGTTGCAGTCGGCAAAAGTGCACCACGTCGGCAAACATGTCCGCGAACGCTAATTCACGATGGTGCTTTCGTTACAGATTTTATTGGGTCGGTTGTCGTAGCTGTGTTTTCGTTGCCTTTTTGCTTCCCTCTAAAACCCGCTTAAAACCCTGCCAACAAGCGTGATGTGGCAGAGGAAACATTAGTACGGGCCATCATAACGAAGGACCTCCCCGGTGCAGCAAGGATGCAACACTTTATGCTGCTCTAGTTACTACGATTTTGCTGCGATCGTGCCCTCCCCCCTCGGTTAACACAATGGATCGATCGATCGCGACACGTGGCACATTGTTTTCAAATCATCCCACTGTGATGTGAAACGGGCCAATATTGTTTTAATTTCCACTCCACGCTCCGGTACACGACTTACAAGAACGCCTTCTAATGTGATCCACGATCCAACTGGCTACTGCAGTGAACCCCTTCAAAGCCTGGGCATGGAATCGTTCACCGTACAATAAACTGTAAACACAAAATAGCAGAACAAAACAACGCACACACAAAAAAACGGAAAACTGTATCGTTTCTACTTTGCATTACTCATTCCCGCCTTTCGGGCATGATCGATCGATAAATCAAAGCACATAAACGGTGGAAGGAATAATTTTTTTGCACCTGTAACATTTCGTGCTACAAGAGAATGGGGTGGCAAATAAAGGCAAAAGGAACCAAGCAACAAACAAAATGTACTCCATTCTCTAACAATCGATCGCGAGTTGTAGATCGACAGCATAAACTTCACGTAGAAACACACACACAAGTTGCAGAAGCACATGTCTCCAAAAGATCGTATTCTGGAAAGGGGTTTTTCGTGTCCCTACTAGAAGTGTGACCGTTTAAGCGGCATTTAGCAAACACTGTGCAGAGGGAGGAAAAAAAATTGTGAGCGCATTAGGTTGCGCAGTGGAAAATGTTAAAATTAGAATATAATGCGCGATTTGCCCATTGCAGCCGAAAGGCGCATACATTAAGCCAAACCAATGTACCGGCACGGCACGCTTAGTCATAGACCGGTGAATTATTTAGCCGGAGCAGTAGTTTATGAGATGTGTTGTGATCTGGTACGCGGGCCCAATTGGTGTTGAGTTTGGAGAGTGTGTAGATCACTGGTCCCGAAACCCGCTGCTCGATAACTGCATCGCCCTTCTTCTGGATGGTATATCCCTATCAAAGCCTCCCTCCTTCGTAGGAGCGAAGGTGGAAAAAGGGCACAATAAGGTTTCCCTTAAACGAGACAAGTCAATCATACGACGTACGACACGTATGAGTAAGTGTTAGCATATTTGTTTATTATTAGCGGTAAATTATCATGTTTGTACCGGGAGTGGGATTAAGCGCTCCCAGCTGCTTATATTGTCGTTCGCGGATCGCAACATTGCGAAGAAAAGCGTCAAATAAATGCTCCGCGGTACCCGCCCAGAAAGGGGAGGCGGGATGTGGTGACACTTGCTCACCCCGTGTAGGTTGCGTTACCACCCTCGCCCCCCATTTATAGAAGACTTATGGAAACGGGCCCTGACGAGCATCAGCAAAGATCTTGGATCGAGGTGGAGTTCACCACACAAGAGGACAAGCGACAGTGCGACATGAACGAGTTCAATTGATTTCTGTCAGGTGATGTGATTCATCCGGCTCGGTGTAGAGATTTTTTTTTTTGGTGAGTGGGCTTTGGGTGAGGAGAATCAATTAAATTGTAAGCGATTAATCAACGCAAAACAGAAACAACGCGAACGAGGAAGTGAACAAATTGAATTTAGAAGCGTGTGCACAGTGGATAGGAATATTCAAACAGCAATAAATAACGGTCATATGTTGAGCATTTTATGTGTTGTTCTTGGCTGAGAGTCACATAAAGTTTGAGGAATTATTTGACAATTTAATGGAACAGTATTGATTTTATAGCATAACATACATCACCTAGTAATGATATTCGATTATTAACAAAAGCCTGATTAAAATTTCATAACTCATTTAAAAAAATATGAACAAGATTAAAACAGCTAGTAAATATATCCACAGCAATAAATCGATTCAGTAGGCGCCTTAGCTCTTTATACAAATGGCAAGGAACGAACTTTTCATGTGAGCTGTTCGGTATCCTTCGCATGACGTGTCCAGCACACTGACAGCTCACCAGTTAAGAACAGTATTTTCTTCGAGTACATAGCTAAACTTGCTTTTGAATATTTTCTTTTGGACCAAGGAAGAATTCAACAGATTTGGACTATGTCTGAGAAGAGTATTTCATTTCCAAGACTTCATACATTATGACCTTTGTAAGAGATTTCTCTTGACTTATTTAACAGTGTTCTATAAAGCTATCTTAAATAAAAGGCTGTCTACTCAATAAATCTAAACACCAAAAAAACACATCGCATTATCTTTATAGCAGTTTCGCATAAATCACAACAACATCAACCAAATCTAGCTATCCTTCGCACACCCTTGGAATGTGCACGATCTTTCTTCGATGGCCGCTGTGTAGCTTATTCAAGGTGCACCGGCCATAGGCCACGCGGAACAAGTGCAATCCATCAAGTGAACCACCTGATAGTACCGCAAATACAGCATTATACCTACCCGGAACTGGTGCGGTACTGAAACAAAAAAAAAACACCTCAATAAAGCAGGTTAACCTGATCGTTGGCTATAAAACAAACGATTAAAATTAACGCCAGAATCAGGGACAGCATAAAGCACCGCCCAGCCTCCATAGCGTTGAGACAGGCCACCAATATGGCCACAATAATTAATAACTTCTTATGTAAATAAAACCAATAAAAGATATCACCAGACAGCACGAGCCACTTTCGAGCGATCAAGCTTGCGGTTTAAAATCTACCCAAACGGTGATATATGGATATACTGGACCCGATCTACGGTATCGCGGTATCTTTTTAAGACGGGTGCAAATGAGTCTAGTTACCGGTGACAGATTTGGTTTCCTCCGTCGCTATCCTGCAGCGGAGACATTGCATGACATGCACAGGTTGATAATATTTATGGAGGCAGGAAAGAAAGCACCCCGTCCGACACCTTGCCTATTAAAATGGCCTCCAAGACTATTCCGCTAACAGTTTGTAATTAATCAAATGTGGTGCACGATTTCGCGTGCAAAAAAAATGCTGCCCCCGGGTTTGGTCTACCACGCGTTCAATCGATCGCGATCACGAGACAAGATCCGCTAGAGCTGCACACATTGCTCACACAAAGTTAAATTAATGGTCGCGAAATCAGGCGCTAAAGGGTTAGGGAAGCTAGGTTTTTCGTTCTGACTGCATTCGCTCCGTTTCTTCATCCGTACAACAGCGAAAGGGTGTGGTCATGCCACTAGGCGACAAACTCAACGCAACTCACCAGTCCGGCAGGTGTCCCTGTACCGAATGCGAACAACCATTTACCCATTGCCACGGCCCCGTTTACCACATTACCCGTCTGGTTGGCTTCAAGCGAAATTCATTAAAACATTGTACGCCCGTTCGGTCGGTGGCGTTATTGTAAGCGGCACTTCATTTCCACAAGTTTTGCAAGTATGATTCCCTCACCGGCGACCGTTGTAGATCGTGTCGAACAGCGCACTAAACGGTGCGTCTATTCTACGCACACGAATCGATTTATGAAGTGTGTTGTCCGAACCAGCACTTGGCGGTATTTATTCGATTAGCGTTTTCACGCGCGAAAACACCCTCCAGGAGCATGGGAACGATGGGAACGGTCGCACAAAAATCGCCTCTTCAATAAATGACCACTCACCGCAACCCGTGCCGTTTTTCCACCGTCGCTGATGCTATTATGTTTTATGGTTTAAAATTTGAATCTCAATGTGCAGATCACCCACGACGATCGATTGCAGTCCGGCCGGGTAGATCGGATTGGGATTGGGCGACGACGAAAGGTGGAGGTAAAATCAATTAGAATATCAATCGATTTCGGTCGCAATTTCCATCCCAATGCAATCGTTTGCTGGCACGAACCGACCGTTTGGGGGAGGATCCTCTGTACGATGCGCCTGTAATTATTGACCCTAATGGAGAAGGGAGGGGAAACAGTACGCCAAGCCGATCTTCCGACCCGGAGGGGAGGAAAATGAGGCATAAAATAAATGAGCGCGATCATAACTGTAGGGTTCGTTTCTCGATCGTTCATTTAAGTTCTTCAATACGGCGCTTGATGCGTTTTTTTGTGATTAATCAATTACTTATGTGTTTCTTTGTGAGCTATTGTAACAAAAATATTATGTTTTTGGTAGATATTTATAAAACTCCATAATCCTTATAAAATTCTTCTTAGAAAACCCTTTACTGTCACAGTGGACTCTGCGAAACCGTTGCATCACGCCACTGCACATCGTCCCATTGCATCCATTTCTCATGATGCAAGCGATCTTGGCTAGGCAAAAAGGTCCACCGTTTAGACCTTAATTTTCATTACCCAAGTAGCTTTCTGCCTTCTTTCTCTACCAGACGAGATGCGTCCTTCTTGAAAACGGGTCTGCACCCGAGTGCGCTACCATCGATTATTGATTCCACCCAAAACCGGAGGAATGGAAAAAAGCGGCGGCTTACTTCCGAGATTGCGATCTGCACGACTTTTCACTACCCGTAGTCCAACCCGGTGTGGCGTGTTAATGATGAGCACGATTCAGTTTGGAGCGAAGTTTGACGCTTTCGTTCGCATCGGTTCTGCACCGTACCCAAAGTGACACATTCGCGCAATTGGTGAATCTTCTCATTTGACTACCGCTAAACGGTTAAACGGCACAGCGAAGGTTGATCGTGCGGGTGCTGATCAATAAATAAAACCAACCATTGCAATCTTTCACGCCTAATACGACGCCAACCGATTGGTACCGATCGGTGGAGCACTATGTGTATACCGACCTGTCAGGAGATCGGTATCTAGCCGGTCACCGTAAGTGGACTATTGGGGAAAAAACTCTTCCGTGACCCGTAACCAGCACCGGCAGTGGACATGCCGACACGGCTTGGGTCAGCACATTTGTCGGGTTAATATGTGTGTGCGCGAATCTGGTCACGAGTGGTGGTGATAAATAGTACTTCCTAGCAACACCGACTCCAAGCACCAGTGTAGCCTTTTAGTTCGTGAGGTCTCCAAAGATTCCAAATAGGTCGGTGTCGCGTTTGTACAACGTACCGATGGTACTGGCTAGCCCGATATTCTTGCCGGACGTACAACCACCCCTAGGAGTGTGATCATGTTCCTGCAGCGACGACACACGCGTCATCCCACAATCGCACCCCGGTTGGGCCACAGCTTCCTCCGATATCAACGGCGAAAGGTCAGGTTCCTTCGTTGCATTCGTTCGATTTAGTCCGTTTGTTCATTTATTCGTTTTGGATTGGTTCATCCGTTCTGGCGCCCATTGGGAGTAATTTAAATTGGCATAGCGTGAAATATCGCACTGTGCTTCTAGTTAACCTACGACCTCGGTGCAACCTGGCACGGTATTGGGACTTCAGGGCGAGCTTGTTAGACGTAGCCGCCGGTGAGGTCGCCGGATGAGAACGTGCTTCATAAGATTTATTTGTTTACCTGTTTGCATGCCACGGTACGGTCGTGGTGTGCAAGTTGTTGGACGAGTTTAAATCCAGCATCGAACTAAAGCTAATATAGCAGTACAATGTCCGTTAAATTTTGTTTGTTTTTTAAATAACGAAATTTGATTAAAAATGAATACTCTTGAGGGTTTTATTCAAACATTACTGAAACAATTATTGATCATAAATTCAAATCTGGGAAAATTATCAAATAGGAATATTTTTTTTTTTTCAAACATCATAGTTTGATCTAGTACCTTTAGCAAAGCATTTTCTCCATCGTACGATGTCCACTACTCAGCGTGACCTCCAGCATCAGCCGAACCGTGGCTTTATTCGTCACGAAAAAATGAAAGTGAGCAATTCAACCATTTCCGTTCCTACTCCCAATCAAACACTTTCCATCGGTGTTGTCCTCCAAAAGCCGACGTGGGTGATGTAATGATGGGTCACTATGCTTCCCAAACGGCAGCGGACCGAAACCGAAAGTGACCGTAAAAAATTAGACCCCATACTGCACACACCGAATGCTGCCATTACGAAAGCCATTCCACACCGGCAAAGGATTACGGTGCACCAAGTCGAGAAGTTGGCGCAGAAGGTATCAGTTATGACATCGCCCGTCAAAAGTTTCACCCCACGAAACCAGAACGTCCACCACCCGAAATTGAAGGCAAATTATGCACGGCTGCATGAGTGCGTGTGTTTGCTTGTTTCGCTCGATCATATTCGATCGGTGTTGTATCGCATCGTGTACCCGACATAATTACAACCCCAAACAATCAATTCGATTCAATTAACCTGACACGCGAACATGCTGCCCTTCCCTTGCCCGCTGTCCACATTCAACTTCTTCCTTACTCCAGCCCAGAGGGAGAGGAATAAGGGCCCGTCGCCTGGGGTCGGTATTGTCGATACGACAGCACGGTACGCGCTGCGGAGGCTTCATTGATCCGTTCGCTCGGGAAGTCTCGTGCGGGTCGAAGGTGCCCGATTGAAGCCCCGTAATTATTGCATCCCCGAAAAGCCAGTCAAACATCGGGCGATGTATCCTGGCGTCTGCCGCCTAGCGATGGTTGTTGCCAGAAGAAAAAACGCTATTTTGACGAAACCATTCAATATGGGTGTCCAATGTCGGTGGGTTCTGCAACAGTTGATAGATGACGAAATCACGTCCGGTGTTTAGCTGGCTCCGGTGCTGGCCCGCCCCGGGGTGGGGGGCAGATCGGGCGGCATTGCGTGGGAATTACAAAAGAAAAAGAGATTCCCTGTTTTGGCCAACCTCCGTGCCTTTTGGGGGGTATTGTTTCGCTCGGTAAGTTGTGGTGTTTGGTGTTTTTTGCTGATTCGATAGTCAACCTTGCAAAAATATCTCCGTCTGATCGACGCCGGTACAGCTGAGAGAGCATATCGGACGTATGTGATTTGTACGTGGGATGTACGCAACATGGCAAAAGGTTTTATATGGAAGACAAATTTGGATATTCGACGATGTGTAGATTGAGCTGATGGATTGTTCTCGGTGAGGTGTTGTGGTTTGTTTGCGTTAGAATATTTATTATTCTTTTATGATCTGCTGACTTCAGCGATGAACTTCAGCCTGGAAAAATTAACAAAATTGTTTCTTTTTTATTAGTCAAAAAATCAACAGTCATAATTAAATATATCTGCACAAAAGGGCATAAAATCCTCATTAATTATTTCCAAGTATATTTTGTTCCTCCTCGTAAAACTCCAATAAAATTGTTTATAACACGTTAGTGGCCATAAAAATAATCTCAACACCATCAAACAAACAAAACCTACGGAAATTGAAAGTTTGTCCGTTTCTTCTCGCGATGCAATTACCTAATGCATCGCCCAAACGCTTTCGGTTTCTACCAGGACCAGGTACGCCATAGCTCACTTAGCGCCTCTCACCAGCAATGCATCATTCGTTGCTGCTTGCGGCTGCATTATGCACGCTTGTGCACAATCATCTGGCGCCAAAAGCAGGGGAACCTCACAAAAAGGGGTGAGAAAAGGAGAGAACCATACCCGAAGATAGGTCACGAAGAGCTGCCAGAAGTGCAGCCTAATAACAATACGCGCACCGAGTAATGATATGTACAATAATAATGGTAATTATAATTGCACTTTTAACAATTTATTTAAACGATTTCTTGCGACTTTAGGCGCTCCGCTAAGCAACGAGTGTTTATGAATGCTGAGGACATGCTTTACCGGGCATCATTGCCACACGGTACAACGGTTTGAACCGGATTGCATCCCAGCTGTGCGGCTGGGTAGCGTTACACCATTCCTGCGCAGATTTTGAGGTTGGTCCGTTTTGCTGTTTTTTTAATTAATACATAAATGATTTCGCTGACATATGCGGGACTCGGGAAAAGTTCCGCGCGAGGCAGAATGAACGATACCGTACGGTTAGGACCACCGCTTCCAATCCGTGCAAAATATCAGGGCACAGCCCGTTCCAGTAACGCCCCAGTGGACAAGTGTCTAGTGCTCTCATGTTGATCAGGCGCGTCCAGCGTGTCGGAGTCGTTGTTGGAGCTAATAGAAAACTCACCCTTCCTGAACCCCTTTCCCCCGGTCTCCCTGTTCGGCACTAACCTAGCCAAACCGATCAGGCGGACATAACACGGACGTTAAGCCGACGATGCCGACGGGCACACACATAGAGAGGTTCAGGTGGATTTTATTGGGGCGTATATTCCTGGCACGGTACCGGTACCGTACCCAAACCACCCGACACATCTGTGACCGGTGCACCAAGTCAGGTGGAATCGTACGGTACACGGTGTTCCCTTTCGCTGCTAATGATGCCTAATGTTGCGCTCATTTAATATGGCGTTTGATTGGTGGCACCGAAAAAAAAAAAATCCCGCGACACCGTGCCCGTGCGCATGAGTGTTTGTCCGCGGGGCATGCATCGACACACTGGTCGGACGAACTGCCCTGGCCTGCAGTTGCAGTTTGTTGTATGTAGCTCGCGTTGGATTATTGTTATTATTTTTATTAGCTTTTGCACCCAAAACCCGAACCTCCTCCTACCGGTGGACCAGGCCTGGAGGGCGAAATGGCACCCTTAACCAAACGCGCAATCAGCAGAAAGGGCAGTGTTGCGGTGTTTGGAGATGTCGAAAAGGGCCTCCACTTTTGTGGTCCGCACCGCTTGTCGATAGCAGTTGCATTGAGAAATGGTCTGGTTGATTAGTCGGCCGACGAGCCGCGAACTTCAAACCAACCAGTCACTCTACAAAGTACACTAAAGCCGAAAGGTAAGCAAGGGCATTGAAAAAAAAAGCTTGGTGGCGAAGTCTTTATGAGTTCTTGTACTTGTTGTGAATGTGGAAAGATTGTTTTGTGTTTGTTTTTTTTCTTCTTATGTTTGCATCTCTCTTCTACACTTTATTTGAATAAATATGAATTGTTTGTCGCTGTCATTTCGGTCGCGGTTACGTTCCGGTAGGTGATACGCAAGGGTACGGCACGATTTTTCCAATCGACTCGAAACGAATCGATTCTGCGCACTATTATTTGGGTTTATTATTTTGATTGAAGTTTGTTAGACTAACTTGTTTTACGGTGCCCCAGGGAACCAAGATATGTACGGAGGGTAGCGGTGGTTGGTGTCGATGCAGGGACCGTGGAATGCAAATGAGCACCAGAGAGCGGTCTCTTTTATGCTTTTGTTTCAACGTATTGTTTTGCGATATTCTAACCACAGTGACACTTCTATGTGTATCCAACTGTGTCTCATTAAAAAGGAGTTCTTTTTGGATGTATGTTTCCACCTACTGGTAAGCCACCTTTAATTTTGGCAATTTATTATTTTTATTCGCCCAATTATGCACACCCACCTTAACGCGATCCATAATTGGGGGGTGAGAATATGAGATCAGAACAAAAGTCAAGATCAACTTACCAATGGCTGCATATCACTCGCAAAGGCAAAGCGTGATCTAAGCATTGCTCCAGCGAAAAGATCTCCACTGCACAGTTTGTATTGCGGTAATTGACCCACCGACTTCGCGTACCGAGTTCCCATACAATAAGTCATCGATTGGGAGATGGGTGCTGCTGTTGCTACTAGCGAACCCTTAGAAACAGCAGGTACGCGAACCAATCAACATCCACTTACCGTGGGGTATCCACCACGGCTCCTCGCCAAAAACAAAACAACCCTCCCAACCCAAACGGACAACCGTACAGAGGGCACTCGATAAAGTGTAATAAAGTCGTAAATAGTAATGCCTGTTTCACGCTTCATTTTCCTTCCCTGCAAGTGGTTTCGAATGCGCCCATACAGGAGAGGTTGTACACCCGGCGTGTGTGTGTGTACGAAATAGCAACAGGTGATTTTCCTATATTATTTTAATGGTTGTAATGAGATAAGAATGCGCTAAATTGCTGACCATTGGGTGTTCGAGCACAGTGCTCATATGACCCGATCGATTGTCGGTGTTCCCGCAGAGAAGGTAACGCAGAATCTCAGCTGGTATGTGTTTTTGCTACGTTTGCCTTCCCCCACAAACTCTGGACCCGAAACGTAGTTTATTGGGTTTTCGTCTGGGAGGTTGGCCACCGTGGAGTGTGTGTGTGGCAAGGGACCGACCGAAACAGTGCGGAGATCGGTTGGATGGAACAATTTCATGCGCCCTTTTGCGGTCCGCACCATAATTGTGGGTTTTCCGCGAGCTCCAAACTGACGGACTCCTCTGACTGATTGCCAATGTGCTCACCCAATGGTGCACCGGTTCGGTTGGCCACCGTCACCGCGTACTCTGGCTGTGACCCCGTAGCTGACCCCGTAGAGCACCGGTATGGTGCTGGTCGATCGAAACGGTCTGCCCGGTGGCACCGGCCAATTGATATTTTCCTTCAATACGTACGCTCCATCCGTCCTGTCTCGTGTGGCCTTTCTATGTTACCGATGTGTTTTTTTGCAACACATTGAGCATTTGGGGTTACAATGTTGCTTCCGCTTCGAACCAGTGCCCGATAGCGCTTGGGGAAAGGAGCTTAGGAATTAACCTGGTCCAGAGTGATAGCACCCCTTGTTCGCCCACTTTGAATTGAGTGGTTTAATCCACTCCCAAGAAGACTCCAATGCATTGACGTAGGAAAGGAAACATATCTCTGAGGAACTGGATTAGAGTTAAAGCTACAAAACGATAGAAGGAAGGTAGGAAGAAGAAGAAAAGAAAAACGCAACTCCTTATGAACCAATTTCGTATTGTATAAATTCACCTCATAACTCATTGCACAACACACTTGCACGGGGCCGGTGGGTCGGGGAACTTGGGCCAAACAACACACAAACCCCAGCCACTCATAAATCATCCAAATCAAGAGCAGTGCGAGTGCAACGCAGTGAATCGCAACCGCGGCCTATAGAACACCCAACGAATCAAAGTCCAACTGTGCATGCGCAGTATACGCAGAACGTGTGCGCACACAATTCCACCACCGGCAGACATCGGAGGGGTTCTCCGGTACGCCAAATTGCGTCTAGCGGCTGTAGAGTAATTGGCATAAGAACGTTTGCTGACTCACCTCTAGGTTTTTGTTTTACTATTTTTTTTTTTGCTCTGAATGTTCATTTCCCCCCACATACAAACATTCGCACACATTGGGAAGTAGAGTACTGTTTTTGGTTTTAGATTGGACCTGGAAGTACAAGTGTTTGGATACTGCGAAATTGTGCTAGTATAGTTTAATTTCCAACATAGATTAATCACTCTCTTTCTGTCTCTTTTGAAGTCCTAAAAACTGGTGTGTCCTGAAGTTCTTGCAATACCCAACCATCCAGTAAGTTCGGCATTCAGATACAGACTCTTACGCAAGCAAACAAGTGTCCTTCAGACACCCAAGATAAAGCTGCTGACTATTTGATCGATCGTGTGCGTTTGTGTGTCCAATGTGTGCAAGTGTGATCAGGGCACCGCCCCCATTCTATCTCTCTCTGCTTTTCACGCAATATCTTCATGATCACAAACGATCGATTGCGGTTTTTTTCACCACTAGACCATGCCTTTACAGTGCCAATGGGTAACCCGTGTTCCCTTTCTCCTTCCATCCTCCAGATTCCTTTTGATTTTCGTTGTTATCCTCAACTTGAACGTCGTGTCTCAATTACTCTCCCCAGTCATCCTACTCGAACCGTCCACCTGAAAGGCACAGGCAAAAAAAAAAGGTGTCGTTCGATCCGACACTAACCTACACCAACGTTAAGTGTTCCCGTCCTGTGCCGGGTAGGGAAACACCTGAAGCGCAGGAATAATAATTGACCACGCAATCCAATCCACAACACCTCAAATGCCCTCTCCATACACTAAAACCCCCTTAGGTGCGGTGACAGTTGTTGTACAAATTCCTGGACAAAATGTTTGCCACGAAAGTTCGCCACCTAATGCTCTCGATGGAACCAGATCGCGGGCCGGACACTGGAAATGGAATCCCAGCCGGGTACGCACCTTTCACTCCCGGGTTCCAATTTCCAGACGATGTTGGTTGGCGCTCTGGGTAGCTTTGTTTCAATATTTTATGTTATCATTAGATACGTTTGCCTTCTGCTGGGATAAAACCCGTACGGGACACATGTATCACCCTATTCCATGTAAGGTAAAGTCCGTGGCTTAGCTAAACCGTACCGACACGGGTCACCATTGGTTGGTTGCGGTGAGTTGTGAAAATGGAGAAGAAACCGACACACACCTTCCCTGTATCGCTTTGTCTCGAGATGTAATTAAGAAACAGTTACATATTTCTACAAGAATGAAGTGATAAATTTTGCCACGTAAAGGGGAGTTGCAACATGTGCGCACGTGTAGCCGGTACAAAATGATACTCGAACCTCGAACTTTTGAAGTTTTTAAAGGTAGAAATCAGCTAGAATGTTGCGTCCTGCGTTCAGACTCGATCAACTCGATGCATAAAGTCATCGAACTCGTACACCATTCTCAAATCGCAGTAGTAAGTCGATCGTATAAATAGCTGTAATGACATGCTCATAATTATTCCCATTCCCAGCTGATAGGGTACTCGCTCAATAGCCAATTTATCATCACGATCCTCTATTTACGAGCATGGGAGCTTATTTCCGGAGACATCCCGCAGCGTAGTGCACTCTTGCCGGAGAAAAACCGATTGCCTTTTGCCTGGTTTTTATGCAGGGAAGCATCAGTAAGCAATCGTACTACCGGATTATAATTCACACACTGCAGCACTTCAGGTTTGTCATTGACCGGGCAGCTGATTATGGGGCAGCATGGTACATTACCAAAACCGACCAGCGCACCATTCCCGTTTATGGAGTGACATCACATTATGGGTCCCGTGGAATCGAAGATCCTCGGAAAGTGGATCAAATAGTTTTACCGCACGCGACAAACACATCTTCGAGGGGATTCGCAACCTTCGTCCAAGCCGGCAAACAAGGTGTAAATTAATCGCACCTCTTGCACCATTGCATCACTACCACCCCGGAATTGAAGCGTGCCCCGGGTGCATACAATCGAGGCGCCGCTGCCACAAGTTCCTCGGCAAACTGTAGCTACCATCCCGGTGCCGTACTGGCCGTGGTGCGGCCGAGTTATTAATGGTAGTTTATGGTTCGCATGTTTCGCCCATTTATCACCTGTCTCGTTTGGAAGGGAAGTTGCTGGATGCTTCTTCGAGTTGCTCTTGGCCTATGGCTAGAGTTTATATAGCCAGGACAACGCCACTATGCGCGTAACTGGCTGGTCTGAAACCTGTGTACTTCTGGGCAAGTTTTATCCCAAACAGTGGATGATTACTAAAGAAAAGCACCATACCAATAACAAGCTACGGTGCTGTAAGACCTGCTAAAACGCATAAAAGACTCTCTTTTCTCGTGTCTGATGCCCATTTCGGATCGGTGCACCGGCCACGTTTAAATCGTTTCCCGGATTGGTAATTTCGTTCGCCGATGATTAATTGACCGCTGGCTAAAGCGCTCACATTAATGTCAATCGAAACATCACGAGCAGGCGCACAAACCCAGGGCCCTGGGTAACGCCCTGATGCAATTTTCCCTCGGTAGAAACTAGGTGTAATACACGCGAGAGTAGATTAAGGATCGACTGGCTGGTAAAAGCATCACACAGCGAACCACTATCACTAACCACCATCATTCGTGTTTCGTTTTGGGTCTGATAGGTGATTTAGACGTTGTCTAGAGGGCTCGTTGTCTCATGGGAACGTTGGTGCCCTTTTCATAAAACCATTTGCACCCTTAATCCAATCGGTCTTTAATTCCACACCCTCCAAGTTGCGTTATGCTCAAGCGCCGTGTTAAATTCGTTTACCCGTCACAAGCAGCATAATCGAAGAAGGAAAAAAAAACCATTTCCAGCATCCATATTTCCCGGCTTCGAACTACTCTCTCACGGTTCCATATCCGGCTTCCGGGTTTGTTCTCACATCCTTGAACCATCTCACCCCACGCGGCGAAAGATGATCCGCCACGGGACAATAGTACTGCACTCCCCTTGTTGCAAAACAGATCTTTCTCGATAGGTTGCGTGAAAATTTATCAATTATCCGTCGACGTGCATGTGGAAATGGTGCAATCAAACATCAACTCTTCTCTCTTCAACACCCGTTTTTTTCGGGTTTCCCGCGCCAAGTGGATGGTTTGCACCGGCACCGGAACCGAAAAGGGATGTGAAGAAAAAAGTTATAAATCAAACGCGAGTCGCGTGGGCATTAAATTGTGTCCAAATACAGGCCCAACCGTGAGCCGTCCGGCGCGAGGGACGATACAATTCTCAGGCAGTTCATTGTGTTCCTAAAAACCCCTATTGCAGCCCCTATGCAGGCGGTCCACGCGCTCTCACGCGGCCAGATCGGTACAAGTGGTTACCGAACGAAACGTATGCTGCAGCATGGAAAATATTGTTTTTTTTTTACGATGTCTCTTTGTTTTGAGTGACACGCAGAAGCACGTGCCGGTGGCGGTTGATGTGCGTTCGGCTGGCTGGTGCCAGGATCACCGACAGTGGCCACTAATCAACGGCGATGGATGCGATCTCTTTATGTGCGTGGCAGTGGCCTGATGCCCGCAATACAGAAAGGGGATGAATTAATTGAGTTTATTCTGTGAGAAAAATCGAAAGGGAGTGTTTGACGGTCTGCAATAAGGTTCCTGTTGCATTAGGGAAAGTGCGTTACTTCACAAATTGCCAATATAAAGCATATGCTTGCGAGTTTTATTTATCGATGATGACTCCATAAAGAAGTCATCGGGGAGCATGATGTTCCCATAAGGAGAATTTAACAAGGTTTACAAAGTTTTTAAGCACACAGTTGAAAGACCAAATCATTTCAACTTTTTGTTGGATTGTTTTTAATTTCTTTTAATTCTTCAAGTTAAAATTCAGGTCAAGTCATTGAACTTTTTTTTGTTTACTGATTTAAAAATAAATTTGATTGATTTATTAAAATCACAAAAAACTAATAAACCTTTTTGCTTCACCTAAAAAAATCAATTTCTTGCGCCTTTCTCCTTCCTTTGGATACATTGTTTTATCTAGTTATTCTCATTTCCGGATACATAGTAATGCACTCTTGGCACATTTGATCACCTATTTTGCCATCCAGAATTAAGCCGTCCATAGCCAAAGCTCATTTGCATTGAATCGAACAAACGCTTATCGGCAGAAAAGTGCTTTCTTTCGCACCACCGCTAACCATTATTGTGGTTGCCGGTTGTAATTGTTCTCTTATCGAAATTCCCGACACGGCTTAAGTCACTGTCATTAATGTCTATTTTCGCCTATCGGAAACCAAACGTGACCCTCAGGTGACTATCATCGTTGGTTGCCCTTTTTTTTGTTCCGGGAGATTATTAGACAAAACTTCAAACGCGTCCTCCCAGCCAATGGAGTGTTGGAGGATCACCCAGAATGCCTTCGGCCGCACGTCGCACCCCTTTCGGTATGGAGGACCTCGCTGTCATTGCAAGTCTTGCATGGTTTGTGTCCGATTTTCCGACCCATTTGATAGACCTTAGTGCGCCCGCTCCATCTCTTGCCCGTTGTGCCGGACACGGTGTGCTAACGAAATGGTGCGCTAATGTGAACAGAAGTACTTTAAGTACATAACAAATGTCGGTGGAGCTTTGTGTAGGTGTCACAGCGACCACCGGGAGGGTACACAGTACACACCGGGACCTCCAGCTTGAACACGGTCCGTGGCACTCGCCAACCTCCGACATAGATCGATCTGATATTGATCCGATCAGTGTCTGCTGAGATTTTCTACGCGCCAGTCGGTGCCAGTCAGCTACCTACCGGCGAGCACTACCTTTCCGCCAAACAGAAACAGGACCAGGTACCGGCAGAACACCGGGGCCAGGTTCAGCTTCATTAGGCAGCTGACTGTTCTGGTTGGCGTGTTTGATCTGGTGAGCGAATAATTAAAACACTAACCAGGGTCCACCCCAACCACCTTAGTAGTCCTTCGGTGCGCACAACCAATCCATCTTCCACACGAACCAGTGCCTGGGGTCCGGAACACACATGCGCTTGAATTCAATTGAAATTAGTCATCGCGGAGTGTTCCAGACCGTGGCAGTACGGCCCCGGGTTCGGGGGTCTGTCCGGCTATTTCTTGACGACGCAGTGTGGCGTCTGATTTGATGGAACGGTTGTTTTTTGTACGTCAACTTTAATAGTTCGCTGACTTGGTTGAAGGAAGTCCCGTGGCACAGGGGAGGAAGGGATTGGGGGGTTATTGAAAATTATGAAATTGTTGAATAAGTGCTCTACCAAAGCAAATCCACCTAAAGGTAATGGATAGATCTCTTCGAAAAATTGTTCATTTGAAAAGTCAATAAGAGCCTCAAGACATGTGGACCAGACAATATAAAAACCAGTTTAAAAATTGAATTTTAATTCTTAAAATTGCTGTTTAATATGTTTGAATGTTAAAAATTACTAAGATCTCTTCACTTAATTTTTTTAAATTCCGAGCTTTCTAAACAACCTTTCGAAGAGCAATACTACAGCAAAAGCTTCTAAAATGTTTCTACATCAACGAAACACCACTTCCATCAACGAGACCCAACTCCCCAAGTCACAAAAGGGGCTCGCCTATCGGCACTGGCGTTGACGATTTTATTTTGTATGCATTTTGTCCCAGACAGTTGCGTGGGTTTATTTATATCTAATAGCTATAATTTCTCGCTCTTCGCGTACGTGTCGCCAATAGGATAGCAGCACCAACACGAACCCAGGAGCGCAAGGAAACAATTCAGACAATAGGTGCGAGCGCACGGTGGTGTCTCCACTATCCGCAACGGTGGAGGAAATAGAGATACAATTGAATAAAAATTGCACCACCATTGCAACGTGTGGCGACGAGCCGCAAACGATGACGCCGTGACCCCGTGGTGTGCCAAGATATAGCGAAATAAAGAATAATAAATACAAACCGTCGCGAGTTTCGCTCCTCCAACGACAAGCGTGTGTTGTTGGGGAAACACCTGGAGCACATCCAGCCAGACACGGTAGTCACCGTGCACAGCCGTTCGGGTATTGGAAGGTACCGAGACAAAAACAAAATACGCAAAGGAACCTCTTCTTGACCCCTGTTTTATAGGCTTCCGCTTATGTTTCCGCCGTACGTCGTCGGTAAACGATTGCCTTCGGGTGAGTATGGGCTTGTTTACATGTGGCGTCGAACAGCCACTAGAAGCGAAAAGTGTACAGTAATAACCATGTTCCCTGTTGAACGATGGATGAGTGTCCCCAACTATCGCCCACAACCGTTTGGGGTTTGAACGATTGGATGAAAAGGAACATAAAATCAATCAATAAATCAATACGCCCGAAATCATTGTTTACAATTATCGCATGTCCAGAGGAACTGGAGTAGGCAAACTGCTGAAGACACCGTCCGATCACGGAGTGGTAGAAGTAGCTGCTCCTCGCATGATCACCCGAGCATTGCGGAAGCGACACGAGTTTCAGTTTGTTTCTTTCCATTTCATTTCTTCCCCGTGCAGATGCGGTTCGTTTGTCTGTTGGCTATACGTTCTGGTGAACATACGTGAGTTATGGTTCCTTTCAGGACCACTCGCACACCGGAGGAAGCAAAAGGTATCGTGGTCAACTTTCAATGGAGAAATTAAAACTAATGATACGGCGGGTACGTGGAAATGGCACACGCCTGTCCATGCGCTATCCGTTGCCATTTACTCGGCCGAAAGGCGCTTATCCACATCGTGCGGTGCTGGTCGTTCGCTATTTTAGACGTAAACTGCACTGACGTTTCGAGTCGGTGCGTTTCATATTTGAATGCTACCACGTGCCGCGCTTAGTTGGAAGGGAAATTTCTTCCGCCTTCGCTAAACTCCCGACCTGACACTTGCCGCTTGACATTTTCGCCCAACATCGGGGCCGAGATTGTTGGTGCGACAAAATGCGGGCCCGTATCGTTATGATGAAATAAATTGCCATAGGCACACGATCCGGTGTCGCTTTTCTTGCTGCCGATTTACCGAATTCCAAACTGTGTATCGATCCGAACGAACTCTTTTTCCCCCCTTTTTTATTAAGGGAAGGCACCCTGATGCCTTATTACACGTTTTAGGGTTAAGACTAAAAATTGAGTTGTTTGGCAACACTGCCAATGTTGAACACACGTGCTCAAGAGTGGCGTGATGTTCCAGCGTAGAGTTGGAAATGGTTCTTGTTACACAAACAACAAACCTCCTCCACCCAAACAAGGTGTAACATTTACCGCTTACGAGGCACCCGGACCGATCATCTAATTAACAAGCGATCGATTCTATTTAGGTACCGACAAACGACAAACTCCCTCACGGCATTTATGGTGCCACTGACAGGGCGCGCACCACACCACACGCTACAAGGGTTGATGTACTATTTTAATTAATAAAGTGATCGTTACACTTTTGTCAAAATGCTCGCTGGCGGTATTACGGGGGAAGTATAAACAACATAACTAGATCAATCTGGATGTTTAAGGATTTCGCCGTTTCGCCGAAACCATACACAGCGAGTCAAGTGGAGAACAGATGTTTGCTAAATTGTTGCAACATAGACAGAGGATGTTAAAAATTAAAATTGGAACAAACCCGCGTGATGATCGATCGACTTACTGCACCTTGAAACCTGTCGTCTTGTGGGTGACATCGGTGTGAGTTGGTGCGACCGTGGTGAAGCAAGTGACGAACCCCTACGTCGATGTCCAAAGATCACCCCAGCCTTTTGGAACATGAAGTGCACGCGAAAGAATCGTGATTTTACGGTTGTTTTTGTACACTTCTGAAGGTGAACACATCCCTGTTATTTAGTCTTTTACCTTCTTTACAGGATGATTATTCGTCTTGCTGCTTTTGGCACGTTTTATACCATCAATTAATGCAAGTGATTAATGAGTTTTGGCAACCGTACAGAAGGTATATCATTGCGTTCCTCGAACTGACCACTTCATTTTCTACCCATCGAAGGACCATAACTCAAAGCTACCTCCTTATTGTCCGTAGAACAATTCATCCAACCCTCGAACCCTTCCCCGGAGTGTGGTTTTCAATCTAAACACCAAAATCTCGTCTCCAGCATCTCACGTGTCCGAAATCGATTTAAAGCTGCGCACGTGCCACTAATCAAAGCATCTTATCGTCACCGGAAAAGCAATCCGTCATCGGGCACAAAAACGTGTACAGTGGCTCGGTCTTCAACAATTTCCCTGCCCAAAAACCGGAACTCTGGCGCTCGTACACTTTGTAAAGGAACAACATTATGTAAATAGTCTTCAATTGGCCACATTGCACGTAGCGCGAGAGGGCAACCGCTGCTTCGTGTAATCTCCAGCGAGCAAGAAACAAGCATGAAGCTGGCACAAAGTGCTTCACACACGGACGGACGTGGGGCGAGGTCGAATCATTTATCAAACGGACAGATCGCGGCCAGACAGCACCGCGCAACCGGTTGTTTACAATCTTAAATGTTACACATATTATTCGGTTGTCAGGATACATTGCGAAACTGTTTTTTTAACAAAAAATGAACTACACACAAGAGCACAAAATAGGCGGTAATTATTGGCTCGCTGGTTCGATGCGATTGATGATGCTTTACAAAAGGGAAACCCCTAAAATGCTGGTGAAGGTTAAAACGAACCTTCGTATGCATTTCACTTTGCCGTGAAAAGGTTTCGAGTGCAAAGTGCAGTACCTTAATGGTTTATGCATGGAATCGTTGGTGGGTAGGAAAGGAAGTTTACCCGATCGATCGGTCTTCACGATGGATGATGTTGACTTTTTGCGATTGCTGTTGGATCATCCCGATTCGTCGCGGGTGCACGATACTACATATCAATTCGCGAAGGACGAACCAACGTCGTACGATCGTACGTTTGCATGCGTGAGTAATGTGTCAAACTCGTTGAGAGTGAAATTGGTGGGTTGTTTTTTGGAACCAGGATTTTTTTTTTTACCTTGCTTTATCGACACACAGGATGGGATGATAAATGGGGTAAAGCGAGATGTGTCCAAATATTTGCCCTGTTTTTTTTGCGTGACTTTAGCGTACGATCGTAGCCGAACGCGAGAGGTCACAAGATCCGGATTTCGTGGAAAGTATTTCACGAGCGATTGAAGAAATTTCTTTCCTCACCCACGAGATAATGTTGAAATTTGCAAAACGCATTAAGGTAAGCGAAATATTATCAACAACTGCATAATAGCTCCAATTTTCACTGCGTAAAATTCACAACCGTACTGGTTGAATGCGTTTATCAAAACCCCCCTAAAGCCGTTAACGTTATCGCGGGTGGTTTATCTTTCGTATCGAAGATATTGCGTTGAAATTACCATAAAAAAGAGAAGAAGAAAAAAATCGCTCCCTACTACTACCAACGTACAGTATCAATTCCATAAGGCTGTTGGCATTTTGTCCTTATTTTCCGTATGCTCCACCTACCATAACTTTACCAATGGACTGCACAACTTTATCTCATCTGAAATGTAATCTTTTTTACGTTAAGATAGTTTCCAACAAAAAAATCATTGATAGCGAATTTTTTAAATCCTCCTGCCAAAGAAAAATCTCAATCAAATTTGTGTCGCACAGTGTTCAATTTAAAGCAGCACCGAAAAAAAATGAAACCGTTTTGCTTGCCGGACAAAATACAACAACCAAAAAGCAACCACCTCCATATCGATGCGATCGACAACATATTGATTACAGGTTACAGGTGATTATTCAATAACTGATTTATATCGCCAGATAAAGGATTCGGCATTTTTTTCTTCCTCTTTTCTCTGCTCTCTGTGGCCGTCAGGCGCGTTGTCATGCACGCCCGCTTGGTACCACGCCGATGATAAATGGTTCGCGAGTGAAAATGTGTGTGGAATTAAGGCACCAAAGGAAGGGAACAGTAAACAACAACAAAAAAACTTACCCACGAAACCAAGCAGCAACGATAAAGTCTTCCCCAAAAAAAAATCAACCCAAGCAAAACAAAAAAAAAACAACTTTCCGGTACACTTTGGAAACATTTTGTTGTTGTTGTTTGAGATTTGCTGTTGCGCTTTGCAAGGAGTACCCGTAGGACTTGACCGTTGTATGCACAAATTTATTATGTTTACGCTTATACGCATCCGCGCAACCGCTTATTCCAATGCGCTCATCCACCTCATCCACAGCGCCGAGAGTGATCGAGCGAGGTGCAATTTTTCTTTCCATACCTACTTAGGAACATCCCTCCCCCGGTATCGTTGAGTAGGAAAAAGGAACTTCCCTTTCATTATCCACCAATACTTCCTCCTTACCTTCCTCCTTTTTCCTCACCCTATTGGGCAAAAAAAAAGTTCGCTTTCACAGGATGTCCCCACCGTAGCGATGGTGCAAAATCTTTAAACCGTATCATTTAGTGGTGCCGGTTCCATGCAATTGCAATTTATTAATATTTAAAATCGATTTATCATTGCGGAAATTTCTTAATTTTTATCTTGATGTCATAATTAATGTATCGTTTCGGATAATAAAATATTTGCGCACTGTTATGGGCCCGATCGGGCGCTCCGGGATGTTGCGGATCCGGGACGATGCGGGAACCACCTTTGTCCGCTGGGATGTGTACCATCCGCCCGTTTGGATCACTGATCTTAAACCGGCTGATCTTAACGTGAAAGAAATGGTGGAAACTGTTGTGAATAACCAACCGAGAAACGGCTACTACAAACACACACAACTTTGGTGCTGACATTTTGGAACTGATTTAATTAAAAACGAATTTTGCACAGTCAAGTAATTTCTCGCAGGTATTCTGCTGTACGACGGACCGTTTGTAAAACGCCCCAATTTCACTGTCCTCGTCTGGGATTGGAAAAAAATATACATTTTTTTTGGGTGAAATTTTTTGCTTCAAGCTATTGTGTCCAAGCGAGAGAGAGAGAGAGAGAAAAGGAAAAAGAACCCATTGTGCGTGACTTTCTTCGTTCACTTGTGCACCGGTGGAATGGTCGAAGCTGGGTCATAAATTTGTGATCAGTAACGCATGAATTTTAGGTCATCAGCTGCCCTGCCCTGAACGTGATAATAACTACATTGTAGTACGGCAAGATTCGTCGGATCGAAGGTTGAATCTTCTGTAAAGATCGCGATCATAAAACGTGGCGAAGATGTACACGTGAAGACAGTTAATCTGCCCTATTTTCACAAATCCACGAATTTATCCACAGATTCAAAAACTGCACTTGAATGAGTCACCATATAAAGCGAATAACCTCAACGCATTTACAGTCAAAGTTGGCAAAACAAACCGACAGTCTGACTGACAAGTATCCGCCACCTTCGGGGGGGTAGGGACTAGTTGGTGTTGGAGTTCCACTGGCGCTTACAAATCGATTTTCCACCCGTTTTGAGAAGCCACCGGGGTACCGTGGATCATGTCAGACGTAAACAACGAACTTACCTAATTACAAGAAAAAACATGGCTCCAACGGGGTTCCATTTGGCTGGCACAGGTATCACCATATCTCGTGCAAATCGTATTATGTTCTAGCTCTAGTCGTTTGTCTTTCCCTGGCCAACAAATAGCCAAACGTCTCGCCGATTTTCTCTGCGGCTATACCGGTCGCTTTTATTGTTGTTTAATAACGTACCCGCGTGTTTCACCTTGCACCGAAGTCACCCGGGACTGTACTTTCGTGAGTCAAAACGGCATGTAAGTAAACATGCAGCTTTCCATTTGGTGGCTTTTTTTCCCTTCCCTGTGTGGACAGTTGGACAGCAACTGATCGACAGCAACGAAGCGCCGCCAAAGGGAAGGTGAAGGTGGAGGAAAAGTTTATGATTATTGCTCCAGTTTTGCGTTGGCTAATATGGTTCCAATCTTCCAGTTTCCCTTGGTGCGGGTTGCTTCCGAAATATCGCCACCCAACTGTGTCGCTTGTCACATTAACATCTACATCCACTTGAGGCATAAAAGACTCCGGGTGGTATGCAAAAAAAAACCCCGAGACTCCTGATAACTTTGCTCGCCCTGATAACTTCGCTACAGAGTTGCCGCCAGTTCGAACATCAATGTCTGGCTGTATGACACTGTGCCGCCAACTTATACTGTACAAAGAAACGAATCTGGACTGTCCACAACAGAGAGGGAGAGAGAAAAAACACGTTCGCGTGTGTACACACTAACCTGTCCACCAAAAGCTGTACACTAAGTAAAGCCAATCCCCGAAAAACAAAACAGCCCGTTTCCCGCTGGGACACGCGGTCGGTGCTTTTACTGCAATCACCACCAGGTGGCGCTACACTCCCGCTACACTAAGTGCATGGCGGCACCCTACAATGCACTCGTTGGCAAGAAAATGAAAGACCAAAAAAAAAAACGCTTTACCAACGTTTATTTATTTTATCTCCGAAATCAAATTAAGATAAAATTAGCCATAAAGTACCTGCCGCCAGCCATCGCCGGTAGTATACCAGTCCATGCTCTCATTTTCCGGCGTGTCCTTCAGTGGGTTTGGTGAGGAAAAAGCATCTGCAGGCGATTAGCATTGCCGCAGCAGAGCGAGGCGGCAACAAATTTCCCGTGTAAAAATCACAACACGACACACATATCTCTCGAGAACGGGTTTTCGGGGTCGTATCTTGATGTGCAATCGATTGCTCATGTGGAAGGCTGTTTATCGCTTCCACGAATCACATCTATCTTGGTGCGACCGGGTGATCTGGAGGAGGTACGTTCGGTACCTGTTCGCAGCGGTTGACTGTTGGTCGATGGTTGCAAGCTAGAAGTCGGTGTACACCCGTTTTCGGTACAGCTGAATGGTTCCTTTTTTCCAGACGCTAAAACTGATTCATTTAACTGCAGGTTAATTTATTTCAATTGATCCATACTTAAATACGTATAAATGAATGAATGCTATCATTAGTACATGGATTAGAAAATGAGCGAGAACAAAAAATCCGCCAAATCCGAATCCAAGTATCTCACAGCAATAAATCTCAATTGTACGTTTACAATTGCACAATAAACGTCCACACCGCATTATGTTTTTTTCCCCGAAGGGCTGAAAGAAAACATTAAACTAAACCCCGCCAAGGGAAACGCAGAAACCAGAAATGTACCAGAAATTAATCGATAATAGATTCTAATTGTGCGCTTGTACCGATAGAATCACACACAAAAGGTCCCTTTTCGCACACAGGTCGGGAAATATCGCGCGATCAATTTGTTTTGCGATCTGTTTTTGGTTCATTTGTTAGTTTTTTTTTTCTTTCTTTCTTTTCTGTTCGCCTCGCCTGGTCAAGGGTCGAGCGTACGATCATGTTGGTTAGACCCAAGCAAAAAGACACACCGTTTGATCGTCAACCTTAAGGGAGGTAACATAAAAATAACATCGATACAAATCCACCATCGGTACCCCCTGTTCCACCACGCATCTATACTGGACGGCCAACAATCGAAATCGTAAAATCTATATTAGCGTTAATCGGTCAATAATGCCATGTTCTTTGGTTGTGTTTTCTCGTACCGGATTATGGGTGTTTTTCGTTGTACCTTTGGCTGAAGGTTGCGAAATCACCCGGTACAGTGATGACGACGCGTTGTAGTAAGTTGGTCTAGAAGTCATTGCAACCATTGCGCCTGGTGTACCGATTCTTTACGTTTCGTTCTGCTAGTGCAACGGAGACTACTACCAAGCCTTGCTTTACTTTCATGTTTCCGTTTTTCACCCTTTTAACGTTTGCCTCCCTGAAAGTCATTAGTAAGATCTGGTACAACTTTTCTGCACACTGCGCTGAGAAATAGCCAGTAATTAAGACATTTTGTAACCAGCACAACTTAGCTACGATTCGTCCAGGTGAGTTTTGTGGAAAAGTTCTCAGGAAACAAACCCGAAGACATCACTGCTATAGGAGGTTGTATTCAACACTAACATTCATTCCAGGATGATACAATGCGCCAGTATCATCCTTACCACCACTCGGCACGGTGCAAGATCGTGACATAATAATATAAAGACATCAGGCATGATTATCGGTTCTCCCACAACTCGATCGCAATCGGTTACGTTCGATTGTGTATGGGCTGATTAACGGATGCAATCGATAAACTGGAAAAACTTCCCAAAGTCTAGCTAAAACCACTAAGCACTAGATCACGCCGCGTCCGTTCGATTCAGGTCATTCTGAAACACACGTTTTCAGCGCGGTAACAAGAGGTGGATACTAATTTGTCACGCCAACCAGGAAAGATGCACCAGGAACCAGGTTGCCCAGGTGGGACACATTAGTGGAACAGGTCGATCGGTTGAGTGTGCAGAAGCGTGCAGCTTGCGAATCGTACGGGAGTTACGGATCCCAACCAATTCCAGTTGGCGTCAAATAAATTGTTGTAGAACATTACGATGGGAACATGGTAAACCACTTTCGGAAAGGCACGAAACAGTGATTGTTGCAGTAACAACCAGCAAACGTAAAGGTGGTTTATGGAAGTGTTGTTACCTAACCGAATGGGGTACAAGTACCTGCTACTTGCTGTTATTATGAAATCAAATAACCATATACTATTGAAGCTGTTAACATTTTGGACTTTTGAAAAAATGAAGTATTTAATATCCGTTGTCACCCCGTCACTAAACGCTTAGCAATTGTCGCGTTTTCGAACGAGATTCCGAAAATATTGCATTTTCAGAAAAAAAATTAAAATTTAAAAATTTCCTCGCCTTATCTTTTTTGGAGTATTTTTGCAAAATTTTATAAATTGATTTATTTTAATGCCAATTGGTTGCAATAAGTTTCTTTTCACTCAAATAATGTTTTAAATTTAAAAAAGAATAAAAAATTAGAAAAAAATAAAACAGTTTTAAAAATTTTAAAATTTCATAAGGATCATTTTAGCACCAAGTTTTGCCTATAACTCGGTCGGTATCCAACGGATCGCCAATCTTTAACCTGTGGTCATAGCAGCAATGGCTACATTTTCTTCTTGGTGCCCTCAGATGTCTGTGCCAGAAGTTATTCGAGAAACCAAGTTCCTTACCCTGTTTGAGAAAATGTAAAATTTTCCTCATTTTTGAACAATTTAGCAAAATTTATAAATGTGATATATTTTAATGCGAATTTGTTGCAATCAGTAGCTTTTCACTCAAATAATACTTTAAATTAAAAAAAGAATAAAAAATCAGAAAAAATTTTAAAAAAATTTTAACTCGAAAAAATCATAAGCCTTACCCCTTACGATTTTTTTGGGAAATTTTGCAAAAAAATTTAAATTGATTTATTTTAATGCCAATTGGTTGCAATAAGTTTCTTTTCACTCAAATAATGTTCTAAACAAAAAAAGAATAAAATATTATGAAAAAATTGAAATATTTTTCAAAGTTGAAAATTTCATTAGGCTCATTTTTTCACCAAGTTTTACCTATAACTCGGTCGGTATTCAACGGATCGCCAATCTTTAACCTGTGGTCGATAGATGGCATCAAGGGCTACATTTTCTTCTTGGACGGCCATGCTCTCAGATGTCTGTGCCAGAAGTTATTCGAGGAACCAAGTTCCATACCCTGTTTGAGAAAATGTAAAATTTTCCTCATTTTTCCACCAAGTTTTGCCTATAACTCGGACGGTATCCAACGGATCGCCAATCTTTAAAATGTGGTCGATAGATGGCATCAAGGGCTACATTTTCTTCTTGGACGGCCATGCCCTCAGATGTCTGTGCCAGAAGTTATTCGAGGAACCAAGTTCCTTACCCTGTTTGAGAAAATGTAAAATTTTCCTCATTTTTCCACCAAGTTTTACCTATAACTGGGTCGGTATTCAAAGGATCGCCAATCTTTAACCTGTGGTCGATAGATGGCATCAAGGGCTACATTTTCTTCTTGGACGGCCATGCTCTCAGATGTCTGTGCCAGAAGTTATTCGAGGAACCAAGTTCCATACCCTGTTTGAGAAAATGTAAAATTTTCCTCATTTTTCCACCAAGTTTTGCCTATAACTCGGGCGGTATCCAACGGATCGCCAATCTTTAAAATGTGGTCGATAGATGGCATCAATGGCTACATTTTCTTCTTGGACGGCCATGCCCTCAGATGTCTGTGCCAGAAGTTATTCGAGGAACCAAGTTCCTTACCCTGTTTGAGAAAATGTAAAATTTTCCTCATTTTTGAACAATTTAGCAAAATTTATAAATGTGATATATTTTATTGCGAATTTGTTGCAATAAGTTTCTTTTCACTCAAATAATGCTTTAAATTAAAAAAAGAATAAAAAATCAGAAAAAATTTTAAAAAAATTTTAACTCGAAAAAATCATAAGCCTTACCCCTTACGATTTTTTTGGGAAATTTTGCAAAAAAATTTAAATTGATTTATTTTAATGCCAATTGGTTGCAATAAGTTTCTTTTCACTCAAATAATGTTCTAAACAAAAAAAGAATAAAATATTATGAAAAAATTGAAAATTTTTTCAAAGTTGAAAATTTCATTAGGCTCATTTTTTCACCAAGTTTTACCTATAACTCGGTCGGTATTCAACGGATCGCCAATCTTTAACCTGTGGTCGATAGATGGCATCAAGGGCTACATTTTCTTCTTGGACGGCCATGCTCTCAGATGTCTGTGCCAGAAGTTATTCGAGGAACCAAGTTCCATACCCTGTTTGAGAAAATGTAAAATTTTCCTCATTTTTCCATCAAGTTTTGCTATAACTCGGGCGGTATCTAACGGATCGCCAATCTTTAAAATGTGGTCGATAGATGGCATCAATGGCTACATTTTCTTCTTGGACGGCCATGCTCTCAGATCTCTGTACCAGAAGTTATTCGAGGAACCAAGTTCCTTACCCTGTTTGAGAAAATGTAAAATTTTCCTCATTTTTCCACCAAGTTTTGCCTATAACTCGGTCGGTATTCAACGGATCGCCAATCTTTAACCTGTGGTCGATAGATGGCATCAAGGGCTACATTTTCTTCTTGGACGGCCATGCTCTCAGATGTCTGTGCCAGAAGTTATTCGAGGAACCAAGTTCCATACCCTGTTTGAGAAAATGTAAAATTTTCCTCATTTTTCCACCAAGTTTTGCCTATAACTCGGGCGGTATCCAACGGATCGCCAATCTTTAAAATGTGGTCGATAGATGGCATCAATGGCTACATTTTCTTCTTGGACGGCCATGCCCTCAGATGTCTGTGCCAGAAGTTATTCGAGGAACCAAATTCCTTACCCTGTTTGAGAAAATGTAAAATTTTCCTCATTTTTGAACAATTTAGCAAAATTTATAAATGTGATATATTTTAATGCGAATTTGTTGCAATATGTTTCTTTTCACTCAAATAATGCTTTAAATTAAAAAAAGAATAAAAAATCAGAAAAAAATTTAAAAAAAATTTTTAACTCGAAAAAATCATAAGGCTTACCCCTTACGATTTTTTTGGGAAATTTTGCAAAAAAATTTAAATTGATTTATTTTAATGCCAATTGGTTGCAATAAGTTTCTTTTCACTCAAATAATGTTTTAAACAAAAAAGGAATAAAATATTATGAAAAAATTGAAAATTTTTTCAAAGTTGAAAATTTCATTAGGCTCATTTTTCCACCAAGTTTTGCCTATAACTCGGGCGGTATCTAACGGATCGCCAATCTTTAAAATGTGGTCGATAGATGGCATCAAGGGCTACATTTTCTTCTTGGACGGCCATGCCCTCAGATGTCTGTGCCAGAAGTTATTCGAGGAACCAAGTTCCTTACCCTGTTTGAGAAAATGTAAAATTTTCCTCATTTTTCCACCAAGTTTTGCCTATAACTCGGGCGGTATCTAACGGATCGCCAATCTTTAAAATGTGGTCGATAGATGGCATCAAGGGCTACATTTTCTTCTTGGACGGCCATGCCCTCAGATGTCTGTGCCAGAAGTTATTCGAGGAACCAAGTTCCATACCCTGTTTGAGAAAATGTAAAATTTTACTCATTTCTGCATCAAGTTTTGCCTATAACTCGGGCGGTATCTAACGGATCGCCAATCTTTAAAATGTGGTCGATAGATGACATCAAGGGCTACATTTTCTTCTTAGACGGCAATGCCCTCAGATGTCTGTGCCAGAAGTTATTCGAGGAACCAAGTTCCATACCCTGTTTGAGAAAATGTAAAATTTTACTCATTTCTGCATCAAGTTTTGCCTATAACTCGGGCGGTATCCAACGGATCGCCAATCTTTAACCTGTGGTCGATAGATGACATCAAGGGCTACATTTTCTTCTTGGACGGCCATGCCCTCAGATGTCTGTGCCAGAAGTTATTCGAGGAACCAAGTTCCATACCCTGTTTGAGAAAATGTAAAATTTTACTCATTTTTCCACCAAGTTTTGCCTATAACTCGGGCGGTATCCAACGGATCGCCAATCTTTAAAATGTGGTCGATAGATGGCATCAAGGGCTACATTTTCTTCTTGGACGGCCATGCCCTCAGATGTATGTGTCAGAAGTTATTCGAGGAACCAAGTTCCATACCCTGTTTGAGAAAATGTAAAATTTTCCTCATTTTTCTGCAATTCAGCAAAATTTATAAATGTGATATAATTTATTGCGAATTTGTTGCAATATGTTTCTTTTCACTCAAATAATGCTTTAAATTAAAAAAAGAATAAAAAATCAGAAAAAAAATTTAAAAAAATTTTTAACTCGAAAAAATCATAAGGCTTACCCCTTACGATTTTTTTGGGAAATTTTGCAAAAAAATTTAAATTGATTTATTTTAATGCCAATTGGTTGCAATAAGTTTCTTTTCACTCAAATAATGTTTTAAACAAAAAAAGAATAAAATATTATGAAAAAATTGAAAATTTTTTCAGGGTTGAAAATTTCATTAGGCTCATTTTTTCACCAAGTTTTACCTATAACTCGGTCGGTATTCAACGGATCGCCAATCTTTAAAATGTGGTCGATAGATGGCATCAAGGGCTACATTTTCTTCTTGAACGGCCATGCCCTCGGATGTCCGTGCCAGAAGTTATTCGAGGAACCAAGTTCCATACCCTGTTTGAGAAAATGTAAAATTTTCCTCATTTTTCCACCAAGTTTTGCCTATAACTCGGGCGGTATCTAACGGATCGCCAATCTTTAAAATGTGGTCGATAGATGGCATCAAGGGCTACATTTTCTTCTTGGACGGCCATGCCCTCAGATGTCTGTGCCAGAAGTTATTCGAGGAACCAAGTTCCATACCCTGTTTGAGAAAATGTAAAATTTTACTCATTTCTGCATCAAGTTTTGCCTATAACTCGGGCGGTATCTAACGGATCGCCAATCTTTAAAATGTGGTCGATAGATGGCATCAAGGGCTACATTTTCTTCTTGGACGGCCATGCCCTCAGATGTCTGTGCCAGAAGTTATTCGAGGAACCAAGTTCCTTACCCTGTTTGAGAAAATGTAAAATTTTCCTCATTTTTGAACAATTTAGCAAAATTTATAAATGTGATATATTTTAATGCGAATTTGTTGCAATATGTTTCTTTTCACTCAAATAATGCTTTAAATTAAAAAAAGAATAAAAAATCAGAAAAAAATTTTAAAAAAATTTTTTACTCGAAAAAATCATAAGGCTTACCCCTTACGATTTTTTTGGGAAATTTTGCAAAAAAATTTAAATTGATTTATTTTAATGCCAATTGGTTGCAATAAGTTTCTTTTCACTCAAATAATGTTTTAAACAAAAAAAGAATAAAATATTATGAAAAAATTGAAAAAATTTTCTAAGTTGAAAATTTCATTAGGCTCATTTTTTCACCAAGTTTTACCTATAACTCGGGCGGTATCTAACGGATCGCCAATCTTTAACCTGTGGTCGATAGACGGCACCAATGGCTACATTTTCTTCTTGGACGGCCATGCCCTCAGATGTCTGTGCCAGAAGTTATTCGAGGAACCAAGTTCCTTACCCTGTTTGAGAAAATGTAAAATTTTTCTCATTTTTCCATCAAGTTTTGCTATAACTCGGGCGGTATCTAACGGATCGCCAATCTTTAAAATGTGGTCGATAGATGGCATCAATGGCTACATTTTCTTTTTGGACGGCCATGCTCTCAGATCTCTGTACCAGAAGTTATTCGAGGAACCAAGTTCCTTACCCTGTTTGAGAAAATGTAAAATTTTCCTCATTTTTCCACCAAGTTTTGCCTATAACTCGGTCGGTATTCAACGGATCGCCAATCTTTAACCTGTGCTCGATAGATGGCATCAAGGGCTACATTTTCTTCTTGGACGGCCATGCTCTCAGATGTCTGTGCCAGAAGTTATTCGAGGAACCAAGTTCCATACCCTGTTTGAGAAAATGTAAAATTTTCCTCATTTTTCCACCAAGTTTTGCCTATAACTCGGGCGGTATCCAACGGATCGCCAATCTTTAAAATGTGGTCGATAGATGGCATCAATGGCTACATTTTCTTCTTGGACGGCCATGCCCTCAGATGTCTGTGCCAGAAGTTATTCGAGGAACCAAGTTCCTTACCCTGTTTGAGAAAATGTAAAATTTTCCTCATTTTTGAACAATTTAGCAAAATTTATAAATGTGATATATTTTAATGCGAATTTGTTGCAATATGTTTCTTTTCACTCAAATAATGCTTTAAATTAAAAAAAGAATAAAAAATCAGAAAAAAATTTAAAAAAAATTTTTAACTCGAAAAAATCATAAGGCTTACCCCTTACGATTTTTTTGGGAAATTTTGCAAAAAAATTTAAATTGATTTATTTTAATGCCAATTGGTTG
The DNA here is from genome assembly GCF_943734845.2 of Anopheles funestus. Taxonomy (NCBI): domain Eukaryota; kingdom Metazoa; phylum Arthropoda; class Insecta; order Diptera; family Culicidae; genus Anopheles; species Anopheles funestus. The sequence continues at coordinate 87,096,638 of NC_064598.1, read as the reverse complement.
CAATAAGTTTCTTTTCACTCAAATAATGTTTTAAACAAAAAAAGAATAAAATATTATGAAAAAATTGAAAAATTTTTCAAAGTTGAAAATTTCATTAGGCTCATTTTTTCACCAAGTTTTACCTATAACTCGGTCGGTATTCAACGGATCGCCAATCTTTAACCTGTGGTCGATAGATGGCACCAATGGCTACATTTTCTTCTTGAACGGCCATGCCCTCAGATGTCCGTGCCAGAAGTTATTCGAGGAACCAAGTTCCATACCCTGTTTGAGAAAATGTAAAATTTTCCTCATTTTTCCACCAAGTTTTGCCTATAACTCGGGCGGTATCTAACGGATCGCCAATCTTTAAAATGTGGTCGATAGATGGCATCAATGGCTACATTTTTTTTTGGGATTGCCATGCTCTCAGATCTCTGTACCAGAAGTTATTCGAGGAACCAAGTTCCTTACCCTGTTTGAGAAAATGTAAATTTCTCATTTTTCCACCAAGTTTTACCTATAACTCGGTCGGTATTCAAAGGATCGCCAATCTTTAACCTGTGCTCGATAGATGGCATCAAGGGCTGCATTTTCTTCTTGGACGGCCATGCTCTCAGATGTCTGTGCCAGAAGTTATTCGAGGAACCAAGTTCCATACCCTGTTTGAGAAAATATAAAATTTTCCTCATTTTTCCACCAAGTTTTGCCTATAACTCGGGCGGTATCCAACGGATCGCCAATCTTTAAAATGTGGTCGATAGATGGCATCAATGGCTACATTTTCTTCTTGGACGGCCATGCCCTCAGATGTCTGTGCCAGAAGTTATTCGAGGAACCAAGTTCCTTACCCTGTTTGAGAAAATGTAAAATTTTCCTCATTTTTGAACAATTTAGCAAAATTTATAAATGTGATATATTTTAATGCGAATTTGTTGCAATATGTTTCTTTTCACTCAAATAATGCTTTAAATTAAAAAAAGAATAAAAAATCAGAAAAAAATTTAAAAAAAATTTTTAACTCGAAAAAATCATAAGGCTTACCCCTTACGATTTTTTTGGGAAATTTTGCAAAAAAATTTAAATTGATTTATTTTAATGCCAATTGGTTGCAATAAGTTTCTTTTCACTCAAATAATGTTTTAAACAAAAAAGGAATAAAATATTATGAAAAAATTGAAAATTTTTTCAAAGTTGAAAATTTCATTAGGCTCATTTTTCCACCAAGTTTTGCCTATAACTCGGGCGGTATCTAACGGATCGCCAATCTTTAAAATGTGGTCGATAGATGGCATCAAGGGCTACATTTTCTTCTTGGACGGCCATGCCCTCAGATGTCTGTGCCAGAAGTTATTCGAGGAACCAAGTTCCTTACCCTGTTTGAGAAAATGTAAAATTTTCCTCATTTTTGAACAATTTAGCAAAATTTATAAATGTGATATATTTTAATGCGAATTTGTTGCAATAAGTTTCTTTTCACTCAAATAATGCTTTAAATTAAAAAAAGAATAAAAAATCAGAAAAAAATTTTAAAAAAATTTTTGACTCGAAAAAATCATAAGGCTTACCCCTTACGATTTTTTTGGAAAATTTTCCAAAAAAAATTAAATTGATTTATTTGAATGCCAATTGGTTGCAATAAGTTTCTTTTCACTCAAATAATGTTTTAAACAAAAAAAGAATAAAATATTATGAAAAAATTGAAAATTTTTTCAAAGTTGAAAATTTCATTAGGCTCATTTTTTCACCAAGTTTTACCTATAACTCGGTCGGTATTCAACGGATCGCCAATCTTTAAAATGTGGTCGATAGATGGCATCAAGGGCTACATTTTCTTCTTGGACGGCCATGCCCTCAGATGTCCGTGCCAGAAGTTATTCGAGGAACCAAGTTCCATACCCTGTTTGAGAAAATGTAAAATTTTCCTCATTTTTCCACCAAGTTTTGCCTATAACTCGAGCGGTATTCAACGGATCGCCAATCTTTAAAATGTGGTCGATAGATGGCATCAAGGGCTACATTTTCTTCTTGGACGGCCATGCCCTCAGATGTCTGTGCCAGAAGTTATTCGAGGAACCAAGTTCCATACCCTGTTTGAGAAAATGTAAAATTTTACTCATTTCTGCATCAAGTTTTGCCTATAACTCGGGCGGTATCTAACGGATCGCCAATCTTTAACCTGTGCTCGATAGATGGCATCATGGGCTACATTTTCTTCTTGGACGGCCATGCCCTCAGATGTCTGTGCCAGAAGTTATTCGAGGAACCAAGTTCCTTACCCTGTTTGAGAAAATGTAAAATTTTCCTCATTTTTGAACAATTTAGCAAAATTTATAAATGTGATATATTTTAATGCGAATTTGTTGCAATATGTTTCTTTTCACTCAAATAATGCTTTAAATTAAAAAAAGAATAAAAAATCAGAAAAAAATTTTAAAAAAATTTTTTACTCGAAAAAATCATAAGGCTTACCCCTTACGATTTTTTTGGGAAATTTTGCAAAAAAATTTAAATTGATTTATTTTAATGCCAATTGGTTGCAATAAGTTTCTTTTCACTCAAATAATGTTTTAAACAAAAAAAGAATAAAATATTATGAAAAAATTGAAAAATTTTGAAAAGTTGAAAATTTCATTAGGCTCATTTTTTCACCAAGTTTTACCTATAACTCGGTCGGTATTCAACGGATCGCCAATCTTTAACCTGTGGTCGATAGATGGCACCAATGGCTACATTTTCTTCTTGGACGGCCATGCCCTCAGATGTCTGTGCCAGAAGTTATTCGAGGAACCAAGTTCCATACCCTGTTTGAGAAAATGTAAAATTTTCCTCATTTTTCCACCAAGTTTTGCCTATAACTCGGTCGGTATCTAACGGATCGCTAATCTTTAAAATGTGGTCGATAGATGGCATCAAGGGCTACATTTTCTTCTTGGACGGCCATGCCCTCAGATGTCTGTGCCAGAAGTTATTCGAGGAACCAAGTTCCTTACCCTGTTTGAGAAAATGTAAAATTTTCCTCATTTTTGAACAATTTAGCAAAATTTATAAATGTGATATATTTTAATGCGAATTTGTTGCAATAAGTTGCTTTTCACTCAAATAATGCTTTAAATTAAAAAAAGAATAAAAAATCAGAAAAAAATTTTAAAAAAATTTTTTACTCGAAAAAATCATAAGGCTTACCCCTTACGATTTTTTTGGGAAATTTTGCAAAAAAAATTAAATTGATTTATTTGAATGCCAATTGGTTGCAATAAGTTTCTTTTCACTCAAATAATGTTTTAAACAAAAAAGGAATAAAATATTATGAAAAAATTGAAAAATTTTAAAAAGTTGAAAATTTCATTAGGCTCATTTTTTCACCAAGTTTAACCTATAACTCGAGCGGTATCTAACGGATCGCCAATCTTTAAAATGTGGTCGATAGATGGCACCAATGGCTACATTTTCTTCTTGGACGGCCATGCCCTCAGATGTCTGTGCCAGAAGTTATTCGAGGAACCAAGTTCCATACCCTGTTTGAGAAAATGTAAAATTTTCCTCATTTTTCCACCAAGTTTTGCCTATAACTCGAGCGGTATCTAACGGATCGCCAATCTTTAAAATGTGGTCGATAGATGGCATCAAGGGCTACATTTTCTTCTTGGACGGCCATGCCCTCAGATGTCTGTGCCAGAAGTTATTCGAGGAACCAAGTTCCATACCCTGTTTGAGAAAATGTAAAATTTTACTCATTTCTGCATCAAGTTTTGCCTATAACTCGGGCGGTATCTAACGGATCACCAATCTTTAAAATGTGGTCGATAGATGGCATCAAGGGCTACATTTTCTTCTTGGACGGCCATGCCCTCAGATGTCTGTGCCAGAAGTTATTCGAGGAACCAAGTTCCTTACCCTGTTTGAGAAAATGTAAAATTTTCCTCATTTTTGAACAATTTAGCAAAATTTATAAATGTGATATATTTTAATGCGAATTTGTTGCAATATGTTTCTTTTCACTCAAATAATGCTTTAAATTAAAAAAAGAATAAAAAATCAGAAAAAAAATTTAAAAAAATTTTTTACTCGAAAAAATCATAAGGCTTACCCCTTACGATTTTTTGGGAAATTTTGCAAAAAAAATTAAATTGATTTATTTGAATGCCAATTGGTTGCAATAAGTTTCTTTTCACTCAAATAATGTTTTAAACAAAAAAAGAATAAAATATTATGAAAAAATTGAAATTTTTTTCAAAGTTGAAAATTTCATTAGGCTCATTTTTTCACCAAGTTTTACCTATAACTCGGTCGGTATTCAACGGATCGCCAATCTTTAACCTGTGGTCGATAGATGGCATCAAGGGCTACATTTTCTTCTTGAACGGCCATGCCCTCAGATGTCTGTGCGAGAAGTTATTCGAGGAACAAAATTTTTTGGGAAATTTTGCAAAAAAATTTAAATTGATTTATTTGAATGCCAATTGGTTGCAATAAGTTTCTTTTCACTCAAATAATGTTTTAAACAAAAAAAGAATAAAATATTATGAAAAAATTGAAAATTTTTTCAAAGTTGAAAATTTCATTAGGCTCATTTTTTCACCAAGTTTTACCTATAACTCGGTCGGTATTCAACGGATCGCCAATCTTTAAAATGTGGTCGATAGATGGCATCAAGGGCTACATTTTCTTCTTGGACGGCCATGCCCTCAGATGTCCGTGCCAGAAGTTATTCGAGGAACCAAGTTCCATACCCTGTTTGAGAAAATGTAAAATTTTCCTCATTTTTCCACCAAGTTTTGCCTATAACTCGGGCGGTATCCAACGGATCGCCAATCTTTAAAATGTGGTCGATAGATGGCATCAAGGGCTACATTTTCTTCTTGGACGGCCATGCCCTCAGATGTCTGTGCCAGAAGTTATTCGAGGAACCAAGTTCCATACCCTGTTTGAGAAAATGTAAAATTTTCCTCATTTCTGCATCAAGTTTTGCCTATAACTCGGGCGGTATCTAACGGATCGCCAATCTTTAAAATGTGGTCGATAGATGGCATCAAGGGCTACATTTTCTTCTTGGACGGCCATGCTCTCAGATGTCTGTGCCAGAAGTTATTCGAGGAACCAAGTTCCATACCCTGTTTGAGCAAATGTAAAATTTTCCTCATTTTTCCACCAAGTTTTGCCTATAACTCGGGCGGTATCTAACGGATCGCCAATCTTTAAAATGTGGTCGATAGATGGCATCAAGGGCTACATTTTCTTCTTGGACGGCCATGCCCTCAGATGTCTGTGCCGAAGTTATTCGAGGAACCAAGTTCCTTACCCTGTTTGAGAAAATGTAAAATTTTCCTCATTTTTGAACGATTTAGCAAAATTTATAAATGTGATATATTTTAATGCGAATTTGTTGCAATATGTTTCTTTTCACTCAAATAATGCTTTAAATTAAAAAAAGAATAAAAAATCAGAAAAAAATTTTAAAAAAATTTTTTACTTGAAAAAATCATAAGGCTTACCCCTTACGATTTTTTTGGGAAATTTTGCAAAAAAATTTAAATTGATTTATTTGAATGCCAATTGGTTGCAATAAGTTTCTTTTCACTCAAATAATGTTTTAAACAGAAAAAGAGTAAAATATTATGAAAAAATTGAAAATTTTTTCAAAGTTGAAAATTTCATTAGGCTCATTTTTTCACCAAGTTTTACCTATAACTCGGTCGGTATTCAACGGATCGCCAATCTTTAACCTGTGGTCGATAGATGGCATCAAGGGCTACATTTTCTTCTTGGACGGCCATGCCCTCAGATGTCTGTGCCAGAAGTTATTCGAGGAACCAAGTTCCTTACCCTGTTTGAGAAAATGTAAAATTTTCCTCATTTTTGAACAATTTAGCAAAATTTATAAATGTGATATATTTGAATGCGAATTTGTTGCAATAAGTTGCTTTTCACTCAAATAATGCTTTAAATTAAAAAAAGAATAAAAAATCAGAAAAAAATTTTAAAAAAATTTTTTACTCGAAAAAATCATAAGGCTTACCCCTTACGATTTTTTTGGGAAATTTTGCAAAAAAAATTAAATTGATTTATTTTAATGCCAATTGGTTGCAATAAGTTTCTTTTCACTCAAATAATGTTTTAAACAAAAAAGGAATAAAATATTATGAAAAAATTGAAAAATTTTAAAAAGTTGAAAATTTTATTAGGCTCATTTTTTCACCAAGTTTAACCTATAACTCGAGCGGTATCTAACGGATCGCTAATCTTTGAAATGTGGTCGATAGATGGCACCAATGGCTACATTTTCTTCTTGGACGGCCATGCCCTCAGATGTCTGTGCCAGAAGTTATTCGAGGAACCAAGTTCCATACCCTGTTTGAGAAAATGTAAAATTTTCCTCATTTTTGCACCAAATTTTGCCTATAACTCGAGCGGTATCTAACGGATCGCCAATCTTTAAAATGTGGTCGATAGATGGCATCAAGGGCTACATTTTCTTCTTGGACGGCCATGCCCTCAGATGTCTGTGCCGAAGTTATTCGAGGAACCAAGTTCCATACCCTGTTTGAGAAAATGTAAAATTTTACTCAATTCTGCATCAAGTTTTGCCTATAACTCGGGCGGTATCTAACGGATCGCCAATCTTTAAAATGTGGTCGATAGATGGCATCAAGGGCTACATTTTCTTCTTGGACGGCCATGCCCTCAGATGTCTGTGCCAGAAGTTATTCGAGGAACCAAGTTCCTTACCCTGTTTGAGAAAATGTAAAATTTTTCTCATTTTTGAACAATTTAGCAAAATTTATAAATGTGATATATTTTAATGCGAATTTGTTGCAATATGTTTCTTTTCACTCAAATAATGCTTTAAATTAAAAAAAGAATAAAAAATCAGAAAAAAATTTAAAAAAATTTTTTTACTCGAAAAAATCATAAGGCTTACCCCTTACGATTTTTTTGGGAAATTTTGCAAAAAAATTTAAATTGATTTATTTGAATGCCAATTGGTTGCAATAAGTTTCTTTTCACTCAAATAATGTTTTAAACAAAAAAAGAATAAAATATTATGAAAAAATTGAAAAATTTTGAAAAGTTGAAAATTTCATTAGGCTCATTTTTTCACCAAGTTTTACCTATAACTCGGTCGGTATTCAACGGATCGCCAATCTTTAACCTGTGGTCGATAGATGGCACCAATGGCTACATTTTCTTCTTGGACGGCCATGCCCTCAGATGTCTGTGCCAGAAGTTATTCGAGGAACCAAGTTCCATACCCTGTTTGAGAAAATGTAAAATTTTCCTCATTTTTCCACCAAGTTTTGCCTATAACTCGGGCGGTATCTAACGGATCGCCAATCTTTAACCTGTGGTCGATAGATGGCATCAAGGGCTACATTTTCTTCTAGGACGGCCATGCCCTCAGATGTCTGTGCCAGAAGTTATTCGAGGAACCAAGTTCCTTACCCTGTTTGAGAAAATGTAAAATTTTCCTCATTTTTGAACGATTTAGCAAAATTTATAAATGTGATATATTTTAATGCGAATTTGTTGCAATAAGTTTCTTTTCACTCAAATAATGCTTTAAATTAAAAAAAGAATAAAAAATCAGAAAAAAATTTTAAAAAAAAATTTAACTTGAAAAAATCATAAGGCTTACCCCTTACGATTTTTTTGGGAAATTTTGCAAAAAAATTTAAATTGATTTATTTTAATGCCAATTGGTTGCAATAAGTTTCTTTTCACTCAAATAATGTTTTAAACAAAAAAAGAATAAAATATTATGAAAAAATTGAAAATTTTTTCAAAGTTGAAAATTTCATTAGGCTCATTTTTTCACCAAGTTTTACCTATAACTCGGTCGGTATTCAACGGATCGCCAATCTTTAACCTGTGGTCGATAGATGGCATCAAGGGCTACATTTTCTTCTTGAACGGCCATGCCCTCAGATGTCTGTGCCAGAAGTTATTCGAGGAACCAAGTTCCTTACCCTGTTTGAGAAAATGTAAAATTTTCCTCATTTTTGAACAATTTAGCAAAATTTATAAATGTGATATATTTTAATGCGAATTTGTTGCAATAAGTTGCTTTTCACTCAAATAATGCTTTAAATTAAAAAAAGAATAAAAAATCAGAAAAAAATTTTAAAAAAATTTTTTACTCGAAAAAATCATAAGGCTTACCCCTTACGATTTTTTTGGGAAATTTTGCAAAAAAAATTAAATTGATTTATTTGAATGCCAATTGGTTGCAATAAGTTTCTTTTCACTCAAATAATGTTTTAAACAAAAAAAGAATAAAATATTATGAAAAAATTGAAAAATTTTAAAAAGTTGAAAATTTCATTAGGCTCATTTTTTCACCAAGTTTTACCTATAACTCGGGCGGTATCTAACGGATCGCCAATCTTTAAAATGTGGTCGATAGATGGCACCAATGGCTACATTTTCTTCTTGGACGGCCATGCCCTCAGATGTCTGTGCCAGAAGTTATTCGAGGAACCAAGTTCCATACCCTGTTTGAGAAAATGTAAAATTTTCCTCATTTTTTCACCAAGTTTTGCCTATAACTCGGTCGGTATCTAACGGATCGCCAATCTTTAACCTGTGGTAGATAGATGGCATCAAGGGCTACATTTTCTTCTTGGACGGCCATGCCCTCAGATGTCTGTGCCAGAAGTTATTCGAGGAACCAAGTTCCTTACCCTGTTTGAGAAAATGTAAAATTTTCCTCATTTTTGAACAATTTAGCAAAATTTATAAATGTGATATATTTTAATGCGAATTTGTTGCAATAAGTTTCTTTTCACTCAAATAATGCTTTAAATTAAAAAAAGAATAAAAAATCAGAAAAAAATTTTAAAAAAATTTTTGACTCGAAAAAATCATAAGGCTTACCCCTTACGATTTTTTGGGAAATTTTCCAAAAAAAATTAAATTGATTTATTTGAATGCCAATTGGTTGCAATAAGTTTCTTTTCACTCAAATAATGTTTTAAACAAAAAAAAAATAAAATATTATGAAAAAATTGAAAATTTTTTCAAAGTTGAAAATTTCATTAGGCTCATTTTTTCACCAAGTTTTACCTATAACTCGGTCGGTATTCAACGGATCGCCAATCTTTAACCTGTGGTCGATAGATGGCATCAAGGGCTACATTTTCTTCTTGGACGGCCATGCTCTCAGATGTCTGTGCCAGAAGTTATTCGAGGAACCAAGTTCCATACCCTGTTTGAGCAAATGTAAAATTTTCCTCATTTTTCCACCAAGTTTTGCCTATAACTCGGGCGGTATCTAACGGATCGCCAATCTTTAAAATATGGTCAATAGATGGCACCAATGGCTACATTTTCTTCTTGAGCGGCCTTGCCTTCAGATGTCTGTGCCAGAAGTTATTCGAGGAACCAAGTTCCATACCCTGTTTGAGAAAATGTAAAATTTTCCTCATTTTTGAACAATTTAGCAAAATTTATAAATGTGATATATTTTAATGCGAATTTGTTGCAATAAGTTGCTTTTCACTCAAATAATGCTTTAAATTAAAAAAAGAATAAAAAATCAGAAAAAAATTTTAAAAAAATTTTTTACTCGAAAAAATCATAAGGCTTACCCCTTACGATTTTTTTGGGAAATTTTGCAAAAAAATTAAATTGATTTATTTGAATGCCAATTGGTTGCAATAAGTTTCTTTTCACTCAAATAATGTTTTAAACAAAAAAAGAATAAAATATTATGAAAAAATTGAAAAATTTTAAAAAGTTGAAAATTTCATTAGGCTCATTTTTTCACCAAGTTTTACCTATAACTCGGGCGGTATCTAACGGATCGCCAATCTTTAAAATGTGGTCGATAGATGGCACCAATGGCTACATTTTCTTCTTGGACGGCCATGCCCTCAGATGTCTGTGCCAGAAGTTATTCGAGGAACCAAGTTCCATACCCTGTTTGAGAAAATGTAAAATTTTCCTCATTTTTTCACCAAGTTTTGCCTATAACTCGGTCGGTATCTAACGGATCGCCAATCTTTAACCTGTGGTAGATAGATGGCATCAAGGGCTACATTTTCTTCTTGGACGGCCATGCCCTCAGATGTCTGTGCCAGAAGTTATTCGAGGAACCAAGTTCCTTACCCTGTTTGAGAAAATGTAAAATTTTCCTCATTTTTGAACAATTTAGCAAAATTTATAAATGTGATATATTTTAATGCGAATTTGTTGCAATAAGTTTCTTTTCACTCAAATAATGCTTTAAATTAAAAAAAGAATAAAAAATCAGAAAAAAATTTTAAAAAAATTTTTGACTCGAAAAAATCATAAGGCTTACCCCTTACGATTTTTTGGGAAATTTTCCAAAAAAATTTAAATTGATTTATTTGAATGCCAATTGGTTGCAATAAGTTTCTTTTCACTCAAATAATGTTTTAAACAAAAAAAAAATAAAATATTATGAAAAAATTGTAAATTTTTTCAAAGTTGAAAATTTCATTAGGCTCATTTTTTCACCAAGTTTTACCTATAACTCGGTCGGTATTCAACGGATCGCCAATCTTTAACCTGTGGTCGATAGATGGCATCAAGGGCTACATTTTCTTCTTGGACGGTCATGCTCTCAGATGTCTGTGCCAGAAGTTATTCGAGGAACCAAGTTCCATACCCTGTTTGAGCAAATGTAAAATTTTCCTCGTTTTTCCACCAAGTTTTGCCTATAACTCGGGCGGTATCTAACGGATCGCCAATCTTTAAAATATGGTCAATAGATGGCACCAATGGCTACATTTTCTTCTTGAGCGGCCTTGCCTTCAGATGTCTGTGCCAGAAGTTATTCGAGGAACCAAGTTCCATACCCTGTTTGAGAAAATGTAAAATTTTCCTCATTTTTGAACAATTTAGCAAAATTTATAAATGTGATATATTTTAATGCGAATTTGTTGCAATATGTTTCTTTTCACTCAAATAATGCTTTAAATTAAAAAAAGAATAAAAAATCAGAAAAAAATTTAAAAAAAATTTTTAACTCGAAAAAATCATAAGGCTTACCCCTTACGATTTTTTTGGGAAATTTTGCAAAAAAATTTAAATTGATTTATTTTAATGCCAATTGGTTGCAATAAGTTTCTTTTCACTCAAATAATGTTTTAAACAAAAAAGGAATAAAATATTATGAAAAAATTGAAAAATTTTGAAAAGTTGAAAATTTCATTAGGCTCATTTTTCCACCAAGTTTTGCCTATAACTCGGGCGGTATCTAACGGATCGCCAATCTTTAAAATGTGGTCGATAGATGGCATCAAGGGCTACATTTTCTTCTTGGACGGCCATGCCCTCAGATGTCTGTGCCAGAAGTTATTCGAGGAACCAAGTTCCTTACCCTGTTTGAGAAAATGTAAAATTTTCCTCATTTTTGAACAATTTAGCAAAATTTATAAATGTGATATATTTTAATGCGAATTTGTTGCAATAAGTTTCTTTTCACTCAAATAATGCTTTAAATTAAAAAAAGAATAAAAAATCAGAAAAAAATTTTAAAAAAATTTTTGACTCGAAAAAAACATAAGGCTTACCCCTTACGATTTTTTTGGGAAATTTTGCAAAAAAAATTAAATTGATTTATTTGAATGCCAATTGGTTGCAATAAGTTTCTTTTCACTCAAATAATGTTTTAAACAAAAAAAGAATAAAATATTATGAAAAAATTGAAAATTTTTTCAGGGTTGAAAATTTCATTAGGCTCATTTTTTCACCAAGTTTTACCTATAACTCGGTCGGTATTCAACGGATCGCCAATCTTTAACCTGTGGTCGATAGATGGCATCAAGGGCTACATTTTCTTCTTGGACGGCCATGCCCTCAGATGTCTGTGCCAGAAGTTATTCGAGGAACCAAGTTCCATACCCTGTTTGAGAAAATGTAAAATTTTACTCATTTCTGCATCAAGTTTTGCCTATAACTCGGGCGGTATCTAACGGATCGCCAATCTTTAAAATGTGGTCGATAGATGGCATCAAGGGCTACATTTTCTTCTTGAACGGCCATGCCCTCAGATGTCTGTGCCAGAAGTTATTCGAGGAACCAAGTTCCTTACCCTGTTTGAGAAAATGTAAAATTTTCCTCATTTTTGAACAATTTAGCAAAATTTATAAATGTGATATATTTGAATGCGAATTTGTTGCAATAAGTTGCTTTTCACTCAAATAATGCTTTAAATTAAAAAAAGAATAAAAAATCAGAAAAAAATTTTAAAAAAATTTTTTACTCGAAAAAATCATAAGGCTTACCCCTTACGATTTTTTTGGGAAATTTTGCAAAAAAAATTAAATTGATTTATTTTAATGCCAATTGGTTGCAATAAGTTTCTTTTCACTCAAATAATGTTTTAAACAAAAAAAGAATAAAATATTATGAAAAAATTGAAAAATTTTAAAAAGTTGAAAATTTCATTAGGCTCATTTTTTCACCAAGTTTAACCTCTAACTCGGGCGGTATCTAACGGATCGCCAATCTTTAACCTGTGGTCGATAGATGGCACCAATGGCTACATTTTCTTCTTGGACGGCCATGCCCTCAGATGTCTGTGCCAGAAGTTATTCGAGGAACCAAGTTCCATACCCTGTTTGAGAAAATGTAAAATTTTACTCATTTTTCCACCAAGTTTTGCCTATAACTCGGGCGGTATCTAACGGATCGCCAATCTATAACCTGTGGTCGATAGATGGCATCAAGGGCTACATTTTCTTCTTGGACGGCCATGCCCTCAGATGTCTGTGCCAGAAGTTATTCGAGGAACCAAGTTCCTTACGCTGTTTGAGAAAATGTAAAATTTTCCTCATTTTTGAACGATTTAGCAAAATTTATAAATGTGATATATTTTAATGCGAATTTGTTGCAATAAGTTTCTTTTCACTCAAATAATGCTTTAAATTAAAAAAAGAATAAAAAATCAGAAAAAAAATTTTAAAAAAATTTTAACTTGAAAAAATCATAAGGCTTACCCCTTACGATTTTTTTGGGAAATTTTGCAAAAAAATTTAAATTGATTTATTTGAATGATAATTGGATTCCCTGTACTAACGAATATTAGTAAAAGTAAGCGGATCCAAATCCTAAGTTTGTTTGCAAACTACATCATCCACATTATTGGAAACAATAATGCTGTGATAGATGAAGAAGTCCTTAAATGTTCATTGTAACCTGTGTTTTTGTTTTTTTCCCCTTCTTTTTTGTTTCACCTATTTCTATTGTAAGCTAGTACATAAGTTAAATTTTCTCTTTCTTTTCTTTTTTAATAAACATTTTTACAAAAAAAAATTGGTTGCAATAAGTTTCTTTTCACTGAAATAATGTTTTAAACAAAAAAAGAATAAAATATTATGAAAAAATTGAAAATTTTTTCAAAGTTGAAAATTTCATTAGGCTCATTTTTTCACCAAGTTTTACCTATAACTCGGTCGGTATTCAACGGATCGCCAATCTTTAACCTGTGGTCGATAGATGGCATCAAGGGCTACATTTTCTTCTTGAACGGCCATGCCCTCAGATGTCTGTGCCAGAAGTTATTCGAGGAACCAAGTTCCTTACCCTGTTTGAGAAAATGTAAAATTTTCCTCATTTTTGAACAATTTAGCAAAATTTATAAATGTGATATATTTTAATGCGAATTTGTTGCAATAAGTTGCTTTTCACTCAAATAATGCTTTAAATTAAAAAAAGAATAAAAAATCAGAAAAAAATTTTAAAAAAATTTTTTACTCGAAAAAATCATAAGGCTTACCCCTTACGATTTTTTTGGGAAATTTTGCAAAAAAAATTAAATTGATTTATTTGAATGCCAATTGGTTGCAATAAGTTTCTTTTCACTCAAATAATGTTTTAAACAAAAAAAGAATAAAATATTATGAAAAAATTGAAAAATTTTAAAAAGTTGAAAATTTCATTAGGCTCATTTTTTCACCAAGTTTTACCTATAACTCGGGCGGTATCTAACGGATCGCCAATCTTTAACCTGTGGTCGATAGATGGCACCAATGGCTACATTTTCTTCTTGGACGGCCATGCCCTCAGATGTCTGTGCCAGAAGTTATTCGAGGAACCAAGTTCCATACCCTGTTTGAGAAAATGTAAAATTTTCCTCATTTTTTCACCAAGTTTTGCCTATAACTCGGGCGGTATCTAACGGATCGTCAATCTTTAAAATGTGGTCGATAGATGGCATCAATGGCTACATTTTCTTCTTGGACGGCCATGCCCTCAGATGTCTGTGCCAGAAGTTATTCGAGGAACCAAGTTCCTTACGCTGTTTGAGAAAATGTAAAATTTTCCTCATTTTTGAACGATTTAGCAAAATTTATAAATGTGATATATTTTAATGCGAATTTGTTGCAATATGTTTCTTTTCACTCAAATAATGCTTTAAATTAAAAAAAGAATAAAAAATCAGAAAAAAATTTTAAAAAAAATTTTTACTCGAAAAAATCATAAGGCTTACCCCTTACGATTTTTTTGGGAAATTTTGCAAAAAAATTTAAATTGATTTATTTTAATGCCAATTGGTTGCAATACGTTTCTTTTCACTCAAATAATGTTTTAAACAAAAAAGGAATAAAATATTATGAAAAAATTGAAAATTTTTAAAAAGTTGAAAATTTCATTAGGCTCATTTTTCCACCAAGTTTTGCCTATAACTCGGGCGGTATCTAACGGATCGCCAATCTTTAAAATGTGGTCGATAGATGGCATCAAGGGCTACATTTTCTTCTTGGACGGCCATGCCCTCAGATGTCTGTGCCGAAGTTATTCGAGGAACTAAGTTCCTTACCCTGTTTGAGAAAATGTAAAATTTTCCTCATTTTTGAACGATTTAGCAAAATTTATAAATGTGATATATTTTAATGCGAATTTGTTGCAATATGTTTCTTTTCACTCAAATAATGCTTTAAATTAAAAAAAGAATAAAAAATCAGAAAAAAATTTTAAAAAAATTTTTTACTCGAAAAAATCATAAGGCTTACCCCTTACGATTTTTTTGGGAAATTTTGCAAAAAAAATTAAATTGATTTATTTTAATGCCAATTGGTTGCAATAAGTTTCTTTTCACTCAAATAATGTTTTAAACAAAAAAAGAATAAAATATTATGAAAAAATTGAAAATTTTTTCAAAGTTGAAAATTTCATTAGGCTCATTTTTTCACCAAGTTTTACCTATAACTCGGTCGGTATTCAACGGATCGCCAATCTTTAACCTGTGGTCGATAGATGGCACCAATGGCTACATTTTCTTCTTGGACGGCCATGCCCTCAGATGTCTGTGCCAGAAGTTATTCGAGGAACCAAGTTCCTTACCCTGTTTGAGAAAATGTAAAATTTTCCTCATTTTTGAACAATTTAGCAAAATTTATAAATGTGATATATTTTAATGCGAATTTGTTGCAATAAGTTTCTTTTCACTCAAATAATGCTTTAAATTAAAAAAAGAATAAAAAATCAGAAAAAAATTTTAAAAAAATTTTTTACTCGAAAAAATCATAAGGCTTACCCCTTACGATTTTTTTGGGAAATTTTGCAAAAAAAATTAAATTGATTTATTTTAATGCCAATTGGTTGCAATAAGTTTCTTTTCACTCAAATAATGTTTTAAACAAAAAAAGAATAAAATATTATGAAAAAATTGAAAAATTTTAAAAAGTTGAAAATTTCATTAGGCTCATTTTTTCACCAAGTTTTACCTATAACTCGGTCGGTATTCAACGGATCGCCAATCTTTAAAATGTGGTCGATAGATGGCATCAAGGGCTACATTTTCTTCTTGGACGGCCATGCCCTCAGATGTCTGTGCCAGAAGTTATTCGAGGAACCAAGTTCCATACCCTGTTTGAGAAAATGTAAAATTTTCCTCATTTTTCCACCAAGTTTTGCCTATAACTCGGGCGGTATCTAACGGATCGCCAATCTTTAACCTGTGGTCGATAGATGGCATCAAGGGCTACATTTTCTTCTTGGACGGCCATGCTCTCAGATGTCTGTGCCAGAAGTTATTCGAGGAACCAAGTTCCATACCCTGTTTGAGCAAATGTAAAATTTTCCTCATTTTTCCACCAAGTTTTGCCTATAACTCGGGCGGTATCTAACGGATCGCCAATCTTTAAAATATGGTCAATAGATGGCACCAATGGCTACATTTTCTTCTTGAGCGGCCTTGCCCTCAGATGTCTGTGCCAGAAGTTATTCGAGGAACCAAGTTCCATACCCTGTTTGAGAAAATGTAAAATTTTCTTCATTTTTGAGTAATTTAGCAAAATTTATAAATGTGATATATTTTAATGCGAATTTATTGCAATAAGTTTCTTTTCTCTCAAATAACACTTTAAATTAAAAAAAGGAATAAAAAATCGGAAAAAAAATTTTAAAAAAATTTCAACTCGAAAATTTCATAAGGCTTACACCCCTTGCCATTTTTTTGAGAAATTTTGCAAAAAAAATTAAATTGATTTATTTTAATGCCAAATGGTTGCAATAATTTTCTTTTCACTTATTACACACTACTTACATACACACACAAAGAATAAAAAATTTTGTATAAATAAAAAAAAACGATAAACGGGAAAAATTTCATAAGGCTAGTGGGTCAAGAGCGAAAGAGGTATTTCTATCGCTCCGGTCATCTTATTGTGCGCGCTCCTTGTGTTGCGAAACTTCGCTCCTGGGAGCGCATCGCACAATCGCTCCTGTGTTCAGCGCTCCGTGTGGAGCTACCTCAAGCGCACCGCACACTTTAGAGAGCGAGAGCGGTGCGCTCCGCTCTTGCAAAAGAGCTACTTGACCCGACACTAGTGACGGTCATGAAATGAGAAAAATGCCGGATAAGTTCGATTACTCGGATACAAAGGTTTTAAACCTTTAAACCAGCAAAACGAACTATTACTAAACTCCTTTCAGTAAAAAATATTACTGAAGCAAACTTAGAAAATTTGCTGTGAATACATTGATTTCTTTCCTTCACAAAAAATCCATCAAAACTGAATAGACCTGTCAGTAAAGTCAGCTTCTGTTTCTGACCTTCCCATACATATATCTTCCGCTCGATTAGCCAAATTTGCTCGCGAACAAGTTATTCAATGTCCAATTAAGTTTCGGGAATCATCCAATCCCACGGGTCCTTTCATATTAATTCCAAAATAAAGCACGTTCAATCATCCCTTCAATGCACGCTCTCGAACGGTTGAACCATCGTTCCAAATGTCTGATTTCATGTCCTCGTGTGGCTATCCCTGTGGCTTACCGTTTCAACTTTAAGTACAGCAAACAATCATTTAACGGCAACGTTTCAAACGGCCAGCATATGCACTTCACACCCATGATCGATCGCGCATCATCATCTCCGTTGAATTTCTATCTGTTCCCACAAAACACAGCACAATGCGGAACCACTTTGTTTTCACCCTATTAAGAACATTCAAATTCCACCCCTCCATGAGGTGGAAAATGCGCATTTTTTCCCAATCTCTTCCCACCGAACCGATCGATGGTCCAGTCCCGACAACCAGCTTTGTATGGCTTTATTTTAAGGGTGCAGCAGCAGCAGCAGGTCAGTCGTTTTGGGTAAGTGTACTTTTCCCATCCCACGGCGGCATCATCCGGAAGCGCGCTTGAAACACGGGATGCTCACGGGATGCATTTTAACGGTTATTTCGGTTCGTCGTCCTTGTCGTACCTCCCTCCCGTCTACCATTCGTCCTCGCCCATCTTTTTGACAACGTTTTTGGTGCTTCTGGTTAGATTCTGGGTGAACCGACGCACGACTGAGTGTCTGTATGTGTGCTGACGAATGTTTGCCGACGTGCGCACGCATTACGCACCGCTTTTCCGTTCGTTGGCGTCATACCACGGCGCACCCTTCTGTCCGTGTAGGGAAAGAATAAAAGAAAGCATATATACACGCGCCCGCGGAAGGGATGATCGTCCGTTTCCACGCGGCGAAGGTACGCGGCTGCAGGACGCCACCACGCACAGCTGGTTATGAATCATCTGGATAAGAGCACCGGCTTTGTTGTTGTTTTTTCCTCTCCCCGTTCGAAGCCGGTGTGCGGCCTGGGTTGAATGGGAGTTTAAGGAAATTCAATATGTTTTTACTCGTACACTCCCTGCACGGTTTGCATTACCGTGTGCCGGACCGTTTGCCACCTTTCAGAAACAGTTTCCGTCTAATTTAGGGGTTGATTACCGGAACGTGAGCAGGACAAGCAAGAAGCGTTATTATGGCCCTTCCCTTCCCAGAGACACCCATCGACGAGCGGTATTTAATTAGGTTCAGTGCAAAGTGGATGCTACCCGGGCGTCGTTACACCCGGAACCTGTTTTTGGCAAGGTGGCCTTGATATGCAGCCGTGCGTGAGTGTGAGCGCGTAATGCGAAAGATTTAGCATAAAAAGGATTAGGGGTGACGAAAATTTGACGAGATTAGTTCCGAATCCTTGTTTCCGTTGTACACATTGTTCGTTTGGGTGGTTACGGAAGGACGAGGGGTGCAAAACGGAAGCAAGTGGCATTTTAGGGCTGTTGTTAAAGCTGTGATTTTTGCATTGCAAAAAGTAACGGTCACTTTACAATACACAGAACAACGTATAATCGTTTTTATGAGGCGTTATATACAGTATCGAAAGAGAACTTTTTTCAATGTTGTTTACTTACATGCAAACGCCATCTTTATGTGAATTTATGAACTACTATCAACTAAATGATCTACTCAGTAACACAATCTTCACTTAAGCTCGTTACGTACTACACTTACTCAGCACTATTACTCTCCGTGACTTTGTTGACATTATCATAAGTATAGAATTAATCACTAGATCTGTAAATCTGTCACTACCTCTACCTCAAGCTCACATTATGCATGCAAATCAAGTAAGATAGCTAACAATATTACCACATTATGGCACTGTAAACTCTTATTTTATTTACACACACTGTTTACACTGGGCATTGCTATCTTCTTATGGCTACTGTTCAGTCATCGCGATCAGATGAGTGAACATGAATAAATCTCCTCAACAGCTGTCCTAACAATTACCATCTTAATGCTACTTGCTATAAAAGAACCAGCTGTATCACTTCGTGATGAGTCGCGATAGAAACAGTGAAACAGTTTAAAGTTGTTGTAATGATCATTGGCGCAGTGCTACTATCAATTCTCGCTCACCTCATTGTGCAAGTATGTTGTCAGTGAAATGTGTTTTAAAATTTCTTGTCGTTCGAATTCACCTAATATAATCTTCTCAGGCATCACAACCATGGAAAGCATTAGATCCAGAACAAACCCTGTACGTGTACAAGCGCTGTTATGAAGATCATCTTCCAACAGGATCGAACAGAAAGACTTACCTGGCATCTTGGAATGATTGGAAGTTGGAACCCAATGATGCTATTACCCAATGTTACGCAAAATGTGTTATGGTTGGACTGCAACTCTACGATGAGAAGGAAAATGCGTTTAAGGTATGATAGCGGTGAGGTATGGCCTATGAAGAATTTGTTCAACAAACTGCTCTTGACATTTCCTTCTCACTAGTCCGAGAGGATTCCTGTTCAACATGAAGCGTACAAATCGCTAAACCAGGCCGATTCCAGGGAAGTCTCCGAGTATCAGAAATCCCTGGCCGCTAGCAATCCAGGAACAGGGAGCTGTATCGAGCTGTACAACGCATATTTACCAGTACATAATCGATTCGTGGATTTGTCCCGTAAACTATATCACGGTACGGTGGAAGGTGCTGCTAGAATTTATGCCGCAATGCCCCAAATCAAGCAGAAAGGTGAATCGTACCATGCATACTGTGAAAAGCGTGCTTGGAATGGGAAGAAAAAGTTTGATATGCAGAAAGCCCGCAATTACATACTTACTGGCAGTCCGGAAATAAAGAAGGCGATCGATTGTATCTTCCGTGGATTGCGATATATGGATGATACTGGTTTGAAGGTAATTGTGTATATAGTATAGACCTGCCAGATGAGACCAGATGTTTAACGATAATTTTCCCCCAACTTTCCAGGTTGATGAGATCGTACGAGATTTTAATCTGATCAACAAGAGTGAACTGGAACCCGAGGTTCGATCAGTGTTGGCAGCCTGTCCTGCAATAAGGGCGTACGAATTTTATGCCTGTTTGCTTACCAGCCGCTTAAGGGAAGACTTCAAGAAGGCGTTCGATTTCCATGAACTTCGTTCTGCGGACTACGCATATCTGCTGCGGGGAAAAGTCTACGAAGGTCCCGAAAAAGTTAAGGAGGAAATGCAGAAACTAAACACTACCGTGCATTTCTAGAGCGTTTGTGACAAAAATATTGATTGAAAACAAAACACGATCAGCATTAAACAAAACGTTTTCAATGACTTAATTCTAACGTTTGGAAGAAGTTTAACGCCGTCACCAATATCTTGATCGAAATCCCAAAACTAGGTGTGTGCAGTGACGTCTACTAGTACCATTGTACACATTATTCGTTAAGGGTTGCAGAAGGCTGAATGTGATTTTTGCATCGCAAAAAGTAGCTTTCTCTGAAGTAATCTGACCTACCTGTAAGCGCTATCTGTATGTGAATCTCAAAACCAAATGATCTGCTCAGTCACACTAACTCCCCTTTACACTCGTTGCGTATTTCACTCGCTCAGTATTAAAAGTCTCTAACTAGTCAGCGCCTTTGTTGAAATTTCCATAATTAATCACTAGAACTGTAAATCTGTCACTAGCTCTACCTTTAGCTCACATTATGCATGCAAATCAAGTAAAATAGCTAACAATATTACCACATTAGGGCACTGTAAACTCTTGTTTTATATACACACACTGTTTATACTGGGCATTGCTTTCACCTTGTTGCTACTGTTCAGTCAACTTGATCATTTGGGTAAACATGTGTAAATCCCCTCAACAGCTGTCCTAACTATTACCATCTTGATGCTACTTGCTATAAAAGAACAAGCTGAATCATTTCTTCATGACTACAGGCAAATGTAGTGAAAGTGTAAAGTTGTTAGAATGATCATTGGAGCAGCGCTACTATTGAGCCTTGCTCACCTCTTTGTGAAAGTACGTTTGTGAAATGTGTTTTAAAACTGCGTGTCCTCCGAATTCCCCTATTACCCTCTTTTCAGGCATCACAACCATGGAATGCATTAGATCCAGAACAAACTCTATACGCGTACAAGCGCTGTTTTGAAGATCACCTTCCATCAGGATCAAACAGAAATACTTACCTGTCAGAGTGGATTGACTGGAAGTTAGAACCCAACGATGCTATTACCCAATGCTATGTGAAGTGCGCCCTGATTGGAATCCAAATCTACGATGAGAAGGAAAATGCGTTTAAGGTATGACGATCTACGAACATTTAGATCAACAAACCTCTCCAACCACCGAATCTTCTTCTCACAAGCCGGATAGGATTCCTGTTCAGCATGGAGCATACAAATCATTCAACCAGGCCGATTCCAAGGATGTCTCCGAGTATCAGAAAGCCCTGGCCGCTAGCAATCCTGGAACAGGTAGCTGTATCGAGCTGTATAACGCGTATATACCGGTACATAAACGATTCAGGAATGTGTCCCGTAAACTATATCACGGTGTGGCTGACGGTGCTGCTAAAGTTTATGCCGCAATGCCCCAAATCAAGCAGATAGGTGAATCGTACCATGCGTACTGTGAAAAGCGTGCTTGGAATGGTAAGAAAAAGTTTGATATGCAGAAAGCCCGCAATTACATACTTACTGGCAGTCCGGAAATAAAGAAGGCGATCGATTGTATCTTCCGTGGATTGCGATATATGGATGACACTGGGTTGAAGGTAATTGTGTATATAGTATGGATCAACTAGAGATATTTAACGATAATTTCCCCAAAATTCCAGGTTGATGAGATCGTGCGAGATTTTAATCTGATCAACAAGAGTGAACTGGAACCCGAGGTCCGATCAGTGTTGGCAGCCTGTCCTGCAATAAGAGCGTACGAATTTTATGCCTGTTTGCTTACCAGCCGCTTAAGGGAAGACTTCAAGAAGGCGTTCGATTTCCATGAACTTCGTTCTGCGGACTACGGATATCTGGTGCTAGGAAAAGTCTACGAAGGTCCTGAAAAGGTTAAGGAAGAAATGCAGAAACTAAACGCTACCGCACGTTTCTAGCACATGTAATTTTCCCATTAGCCGTCGGTGCATTGGGTGAGAAAAAAAATATTGATTTACAACAAGATACGATCAGCATTAAACAAAACGTTTTCAATTGCTTCATTGTAACGGCTGGAAGAAGTCAAACGCCGTCACCATTATCTCGATCGAACTACCAAAGCTATCTTTGGAACCGTTTTTATGGCTCCCATGAGTCTAGCAGTGATGTCTACCAGTACACCACCCAGTGAGTCAGCTAAAAAAAAAACATATACACAACGTTCTTTCTGGTGCTTCCCTCCAGCAAACGGGCCACGTGTTCTCTAGGGGGACGAAATTTAAGTCGATTTAATTATCACCAAGACGCGTGCCGTAAAGTACAGTCCGCGCCGGGCTATGTCTTGACCGCGCCCACCATCCACCGTAAGGTTATTGGCCAAAACGGTGACGATAAGCCATCAAGGAACTGTGTTGGATTTTTCGCTTCCGTACACTTCCGCACAGGGTGTGGTCTCTGGCTGGTAAAACGAAGGTACAATAAAGTGTGCATATCGTGCGATAGTGTGAAATCATCCCTTCCCCATTAAAGGTTTCCTCCAAGTGGTCAACTTTTACACGACATTTGCACACATACGTTTATCTCGACTAATGCCTCGCGGGTTCCCCGATCAACGCACACGATCTAATTGCGTGCGCCCCAATGATAAATATGTGTGGTATAAATTAGCTATCGGGTTGCCGATTTCAAATGTGTCAATTGATTAGCCATGATAGTGACTGCGTCGATTTTTTTTTGTCGATCGCTAGTCTGTCGCGGTCAAATCAAGCCCTAATCGGTGTAGCTGCCGCTATCTGCCTGCTTGTCGGGTGGAACATTGCTACATTCTGCCTGCGGGTTCCGTCACCCTCCTGCCCTCGCTCAGCATGGAGGAGCTATTTAATTAGTAAACAAATATATGACTAACGCGGCTACACGCGACTTGCCAAGTACCCGTTCGAGATTATGTCGCTGGCAAATTTGATTTATGATCGCGTTCGTGACCACGCGTAGCGCCAAGTTACCGGCTGTGGACCGGTACAGCGACTGTTGGGAGTTAGATGGAATTTGTCTTGCATTCTAGGAAGGAATTAGATTTTGGGATATTTTTAGATATTTAAATTAAATTCATTTTGTGGTCATAAGTTTTCAACGATTTGTTTATATTATTTCAACAAAATGTTGAGTAGTTTTCTAGGTTAGTTTGTTTACATTTTGTTTATAGCTCTACTGGAGTTATGGAGAGTATTGCACATATATTTTTTCCATTTGCTTAATGTTACAAACCAAAAGTTACAAAACAAACCCCAGCTACAAAAGATTATTTAGACAGGCCAGTAACAGTGATCGATAAGAGACCCTATTAAGGGTCTTTATTTCCTCTTCCGTCTTTTGCCCAAACAAATCACGCCACTGACAATTTAATCTATCCTTTAATTTCCCACGACACGAACATAACCATCGATGACCTGCGCTCCACATTCCAAACGCACCAAATTCTTCCCCAAAAAAAAACACGCTCAACACGCCTGACACTAATCTGCAGAAGCGGCTGCAGTTACGAACACTTCGTTTTTCAATCCCCCTAACAAACTTGATCCCGCGATCAGTCGCATTTTGCATAATTGATCATCATAATCGTCATCCGAAGCACAGCAACACCATCAAAATCTCCACTCGGCACGTTTTGTCCACCAGGCGTTTCACCGAAAAAACACTTGAAAGTAGATCACTCGCTGGGAACTGTCGCAGTTGGCAAAGCCCTCCCTGGGAGCGTTCGGCAGCCCGATAGACGTAACCGATACCTAGGAGGTCGCATGTGTACCGTAATTCTTTCAACTCCTTTCGCCTCGCGAGACACCGTTCACACCAAGATTAATCGATGCGCAACCAGATCAGATGCGTCGGGCAGCTTTAGCGTCCTGGGAAAGTTTTGTGGCAGCTAGCGACCACGACCCTTCCGTGGATCGAGCGTTTAAAGAGTTTCTTTTCATATTTCGGAAGGAATTTGATTGGAATATTTCTCTCGATGACAGGTCACGATCTTAATTATATCGATCCGATTCCTTTTTTTTTGCTGATCTTAAATATTGGTCATCATATTCAATACTGCATGGAATGTTTTTTGGTGGTGGATATCGTGGAAACATTTTTACAACGAAAGAAACACCTCGGAAGATCAGTTACTCCTTTAGAACAGACAGTTCGAAGTCAACAGTAAATCCTTCCACTTGTTATTTGCCCTATTTGTTTGCTACTTTCATTGTAAGATACCTGTCACTCTACATATCTTAAAATTGGATTAGCAAAGTGTCTGCCAATTTCATGCTGAAACAGCGTCCTCTAAATTCCGCTTGTCTTCAAGCAGTAAGCGTGTAAACAAGTTTTCAGACTACTTTTTTTCCTACCATAGGATGACTTATTTTCAATACGTTGTTTTTGTTTCATTCTTCCATCACTCCATGCATGATCAGCTCATGGATACTTCTCTGGGGAGTTGATCGAACAAGTGGAATGTGTGTTCTTCCAGCAGATCAATGTCAACGATCGTTCGACGACGGGATCAGTGTACGTGAGATTCGCCGTTTGGGGGCCGATTCCATTTGCTTCTAATTGATCAATTAGCCGTGAGAAAGATGGCCGCAAGGTATCGATTGTGTTAGTCCACCACTAGAATTCTTAAAAGACCTGATAGAACAATGTTATTTCAAGCTTTGATCGTTTCACCGCCTGGTATTGGTAGATAACAGTATTGCCGATCGATCCATCACATTCGGTGGTGATCGGAGTGGTTTCGTCCATCACCCCGAGGGTCACTATTAGGACTCAGCAACGATTGGAACCGGTTCCGGATAAAAGTGTTTGCTCCCAAAGGGACCCGCCCGCGGTCTAGCACTTATCACCCGCTCCTTGACCGCACCGGGAAGGCTCGGGAAGGCGTGATAAATGGATTACGCGACCGCACCTTCCAGACACCTGGGGGATTTTGGTGCGATGCGGTTACCGGCTACCATACAAAACTTCGTAAGGGCTTCACTGCCAACTGCACCGTATTCCCCAGCTGGATCCAGTTTCGCAGCCAAACAGACAACCCCCCCGGGTTTACTTCGGCGGGTGAAGTACCTTCAGCTGCGCTCGTTCCCTGCTGTGCTGTTGGGTCTTCACCGTATGCGTATGGGCTCACATCCAGAAGCGACCGCTATGCGCTGCAACATGCACACGGCTGAGTGCCGCCCGGCTACCCTAAACGCTAATTAATTAAAAGCATTTTGATGTCAAGTGATCTTGCGCTTTTAGGGTGATCATATTGCAGTGAGCAAAAGGGCGACACAATCCACCGCACGGCGACAAAACTTCAGCCACACTCTCCACTCCGATTGCAATTGCACTTTTTTGCACTCCTGTTTATCATGCTCTCTCTCTCTCTCTCTCACACACACACTCTTTTGCCGAACTTATCTCACTAACCTGTCTGTTCTGGGTGACCATTTCAACCGTTGTCATCGTCCGCAGGTCAGCATCTTCCAACAGAACCGGCAGGCGGCACCGGAGCATTAAATAACGATCACAACGCCACACCGACCATACCATTCCCGCTTCGGTGTGAATTCGCGGATGTGTGCAGAAAATGTGTAAACAAAATTATCAAAACTGAACTGATTAATGGAGGGTGGTGCATTGGAGTATACGCACCACAACGATCTTCAGCTCCGTTTGTACCATGGTTTCGTGCATGTACAGGACGGAAAGTGAATCCCGCAGGAAAGGTGACCCCTTGCCGGGAAGGTACGGTTTCAATTTATTAGCTTACTTACCGTCGTACACGTATCCGCAAACTCGGGCGGGGAAGAAAATCCAGATTTGGATCACGAATAAGATTATAAATTCAACTCCACGCAGAAAAAGCGATAATCAGACGAGCAAGTGCATAAGTTTATGCTTTTGGGCTTTTTTTTTCGTTCGTCTTGGAAAATATGCTTAAGAAGAAGACGAACACTAGGAGGAGAGATGAACAGAAGCGATTCATATCACACTGTAAGTGCTTTAATTGTGATTTTAATGATATATCGTACAAGACGCGCGAGAGAAGAAACTTTGACAATAATAGCTGTAAAGAGCTAGTTTTCAAAATTATTCTCATGTGCAATTAATTTAGTGAATAATACTAAATAAAATACAGGTAGTCTCCAAAATACTCTATAATACCAGACCGACGAGATAAACCAAAATTTGCCGATTTCGAATTCCTGCATGTGTCAATTCTTGGTGCAATTTTATTTGAAATTGACAGTTAGTGAATTAATGTAATTTTCGGCTTGTTTTGTAAGGCAATTTTGATAAAGAAAACAATAACATTATCTTGAAATTTATTTTATTCAATTGGAAGACAGTTTTAACCAAATTAAAAATTAATTGTCAACAGTTTCTGCTATAAAACCATTGACCAGTGCAATTTTAAATTGAATGCATTACAAAGTGATTTTTCTACTCTAACCTTTTTGATTTATTTCGCAACTCAGACGTTAATTCCATTTAATCTCAGCAAGGAGAAAAGGTAGTCACAACAAACAACTATATTCTTCCCTTTTACATCGAGGAAACGTTAACTTCTAGCCCTTTAAACAGTTCTTCTTGAACTTCTTGAGACGAAAACTATCGATCTGATTTTAGACGCTATGCTGTCTGGCGTAGCAAGTCCAAGATAAAGTTTGCTGTCGTTGTACTTTTTATTTAAACAAACATCAAACTGACCCAACCCACTCTTATCAGATATTTTTGTTCATCGGTTTTTGACTTGGCGTTCAATATCAACAATACACAGAAGATATTTACTTACGGTATCCTAATGCATAAATTAATTTTTCTAGCAGTTGAATATTTTAAGTATTCTTTTAGTATCTTTAGTGAGAATGAGTTTTCGTGCTAGGTGTTTAATAAGTTATTTTAATTTAAGTTCTTCCAAAAAATATTCAAAGCACAATATTCTGTTCAAATGCATATAAAACACCTTAATAAAGATTTTTTTTTTTACTTCTTTCTCACCCATATCCGTATCGGTAAGGTGTGGCAAGCGCGATGCACAAGGACGGTATGCAAATAACACGCAAATAATCCTGTTGCGCTGACCATGTAGTGCATTTATTTAGCCAACATATAATATTTACCAAAGTCCGCTGGTTTCGCTTCTAAACGTGGTGCTGCGTTATTTTTTTTTTGTATTTGACGCGCCGCCTAACCAAACACCGGGAGGTCAATTGCGTTTGTACCGATGCGATGCATTCCGATTTCTATAAGTGACTTCTTTTTTATTTCACCTTCCCGCGTTTTGCATTGCGCACCAGTGCAGTGGTTTTATTTAATTTTATAACACCCTTTCGTGCACTTTCCTGCACGCGGGTAGACATGAAGGGTACTTTTTTTTGTTGTTGCTCCCACTTTCTGTGGGTTTGTAGCTCATTCCAATCGCACAAACATCAACCTAACGATCTGGTCACTGTGCTCTTCCCTTGTGAAGGTTTCGAAATGAATGGTCCCGGTTGTGTGCAGAATGGAGGTTTAGATAAAAACCGATCAACATATGCGGCGTATGACGGGTGCAAAAACCCGACTGTTACGAAACCGACCCGGCCAAAGCCCCCATGCTGGCTGCCAGGTTACCGGTCAGGTCGGCACGATGCACCGTCTTAGGTGTTCTGGTCATCTTTGTTGAATTAATTCGTTCACTAGCTTGTAAGTCACCAACCATATCACAGGATTGGTGGTGATGGTGAACAACAAACAGCAAGTCTAACCCTCACTGGTCCAAACTACACGAAAGCTCTCCCGAGTGCCTTCATTCCACCCTATCATGCTGTGATGTTTGTTTGAACATATTTTCTCCCACAGCGAGAGGAGAGTCTGGGTAGCTTGATAAAATAATTCCCGACGCCTAGAAGGGTGTGATGCTCAGTGGTTGAAAATGCCCTCCTGATCTAGGCTATGAACGTATGGACGTAACTAAACACTTGCAGGAAGCATATTGCTGCTAACGTTTGATTTTTATATCTATTTAATTTCCCACGAACCGAACGAAAAGTAGTCCAGTAGATCGGGGTGAGTTCTATTCATTTTTTGTCCTTCATTTAGGGCCCAAAAACAAAAGGGTGGGCGACAAAAGGATATTCTTTTTTTCTCGACAAATATTCTCTAGAGAAAAATATAGTAAAAACATTCGTTGATGAATAATTGATTAACGAGTTATTATTTATAGCTCACCAATAAATTAACCTTAATGTAATTAAATTAATAATGATTAATCTTTAAACGTAATTGGTCTCTAGATTTTCACTTCAAATTACATTTCACTAAGGTTTCTAATTATTTTCTTATTTGTTAGATGGAGTTCAAAATTATGTAGCACGAATATTTAAAATCACTTTTTAAAAAACGGAAAAATATTTTTTGGTCTAATTATATTTCTGTTAAAATAAATATGTTTCGTTTTTCTTAAATAGGGTTTTAAAATCTAGTTTTATTTTTTATCGTCTTTCACTACAGGAGCCAAACATATCCAACATATTATTATAAACCAGATAGAAATTTAATTAAGACGTAACTATTTATTAGCTTCAGCATTAAAAAAAAGGCTTAAAGAAACCCTCAAGATGCTTTAGATAATTCAATTTAACGAAAGAAAAGAAACGAACCCTTTTTTCAACCTGGTCTTTCACTCCGATCGGATGGATCTATTTATCCTCATCAAAAACCAACATTACACAACACCATACTGTAAAGCAAACCGTTTTATTAAACCGATCCAAATTAACCACCGCGAGCGAAAGCGCTTCCGCCGTCAATCATGCGTCATCGAAGAAAGTGAATCCGTTGCTCCCGCAGAAAAACCCTCCTCGAACGTGCCGGTTTGACGTGCAAAATAAGAAAAGAACCATTCATAACAAAGCATCCACCGTACCGATGTTGACACCGAAACAACAACACACAAAAAAATGCGATCGTTTACATAGTGGAAAGAAAAGAATTAAACACAACACCGCATGACGCGTTGTCTAGTGGCGGTGTAATCGGTTCGGCACGACGGCACGACCGAACCACTTTCTTCCAACCGATCGAAAACATCAAGCTTCTTAAACCATCCAACCCGGAGCCGGGTAGGCAAAAAATTAAAACGGAATCTGTTCCACGGTTTCCCAATCGCTTCCCCAAAAACCCAACCAACCACACTATTGGGAGGCGTTGTGTTTTTAATTATCATCGCACCGCACCGGAGATTTGCGGACGAGCGCGAGCGCGCGCGCGCGTACTCGATCGTGTGGCGGAATCGGTGCCAATTTCCCACGGGTATCACGTGGAAGGACTGCCAAAATAGCCACCTTTAGCCGATCCTTTTCCGTGGCGGTGATGGTGAGTTTTTGTTTTTATTTTATTACATGGGAAACCGCCAGTCCGGGAAAAACTGTTTTGGGTAAGGGTTCCGGTGGACCGGGTGAGGATCGATGACGCCTTGGTCAGATCGTGAGAGACTTGTGGAGGGATATCTTCAAACGTGACCCGACCCAACTGTATACGGTTGGGCGGTAAAACTGTTGATAAAATTTATAATTTCACACTAAACTACACTCGTGGCTAATCGCTGAATGGCATGAAAATACGTGTACCAAAGCAGCAAAAACAAATATTTTAAAATGTTGTTCTAATCATCACCGATAATGTAAAGTACTGAAATATACTTTAGAAACAAAAAAAACACTTTTTTTATAAACAAATATATCCCAATTGCAATAGAGCAATCAAATAGACCACAGTGCAATTATCGCAAACATGCGTAATATACACTTCATCATGCAGTTTATCACAATTACTCTGTTCCTTAAAACAAACTCCCTTCTGTTCACTATATTCAGTCTCACAGCTAGTTCTAGTTGGTGCAGTACCCGTTTTAGTGATGCAGTCCGCATTGAATTTATTGCATCTCGTTACATTCTCACAACTACCGCTGTTACTTTGTTCTTCGCTGATAACACCAACCGTGGGTAACTATGGCTACAACTCCAACGCTACAGATGATGACCATTCCAGTGCATTATCACCGGATGACACACTGTTTGCTCACTTGAGATGCTTCGAACTGTTTGCCAGCAAACAATCTGATGATCGTGATCGTGATGCTTCCCTCTGGTTGGGTTGGAACGAACACTATCTTCAAAGGACGGAACGAACGCCAAAGTTTGTACGTTGTGTATTGAACCGCCTGGGATTGTATGACGGATCAAGTGGACAGTTTAATGTGAGATATTGGGAATTTTAGATTTTATAATCAATGCTCTAAATTGTATGTTTTGATCAACAGGAAAACTTAATCAGAACACAATACAACGAGTACAAACAATGGATGACATTGAGCGAAGAAGCTGTGGAAGAGTTTATAAATGATGTTACTGAAATAGGCCACGTAAACACCGCAGATGATGAAGTCATATACAACACGTTTAAAACATTGTTCAACAATCACTCCAATGCCTTCTTTCAACTTTTCTTGCGTGATGCAGAAGTACTACAAAACATGTACGAGGATGAGGTATCGGTGGTCTAAAAAGACTTTAGCGTTGAAACATGCCCCATCTAACCTTCAACTTGCTTAAAGACATTTTCAGTTCGCAAACCAAACCAAACGGTGGTTCAATTCTGTGAGCTTCAAATGAGTGCTGAACTGTGGGACGATATCTGTCTTATAAGAGCGTACGAGATAAGCAACCATACAGAAGCGATGGAAAGGCATATCGCATGTATATTCCGTGGCTTTCAATATCTCGACGCGAACAACTCTATTGATGTGAGGTCTTTTAACAAACCTAAATACAAAGATAATTAAATTTTGTGTTTTGTTCTTTCAGGCACAAGAAATTGCAAGCGATTACGAGTTGATAGAATCGTTAAATGCAGCTTCCAGGGAGTACATCCAGCAATGCGCTATTAATGCCTCACAGGAGGATGAAGTCCCCAAACGGAGTCTTGCGATGTACGAGTGTTTATTGGACGGAATGTATAGCGATGCATTTAAGGAAGCGTTCGACTTTCGTGAAATTCGTTCCGGCAATCTAACATTCATCTTGAAGAAACTTCCATACGATAGAGATCAGGTGAAGCAACAAATATTGGCTTTAGATAAGGAACACTGTAACGATCATGATCAATTGGGTCTCAGGTATACGAATGGTTGATTAGAATACTTTTAGCTTCTATTATTAAAATTTTTTTTAAAGAAATTTTCACATTTTCATACTATTTTTGATACTGATGATTGTCAAGTAGCGTCACTATCCTATAAAATCATACTAACCTGCACAACTTTGAACTTTACCAGTATTCTTTCTACATTAAATGCTTGAATACTACATGAAAGTAGGCGGATGGTGAAGTTTACACCATCATTAAATAGGTGACACAGGTTTTATTGCCATCCACTGCTAGCTCTATCACCGTATCATGGGACCATTAAGTGAACCAGTACGCTTCTCGATTCTTGATGCAGAATATGTTCTCTTACTCGAGGGCTTAAATAAACCATAAAACTCAATTTTCAATTAAAAAATAAATAGACTTACACACACGGGTACGGTACACGGGATTACTCGTCTACACCCAGCAACGGTCTCTCGGTTAGTCTCGGCCGGCAGGTCGGTAATTAAGTGCGAAGAATTGATTTTTATGACAAACGATAAAACGGTTAGCCAGACTGAACACAGTCCCGCAAGTCGCTTGGAAAACAATACCCCCTACCCATTTACGCTGCGGCTATGCTGTGGCCTATCGTACAAGGAACTCCGGTTCTGGAGTAAAGTGCACCTGAGCCCTTTGTTGGTCACCACCAGTGGACCAGTGCGTGAATTGAGATAGAATGCCACTCTGCGCAGTGGAGTCATTTATTTCCATGAAATTTAAATTGGCGCCTTCTGGGTAACTTTGCGGCACGAAAGCAGGAACACTTTAATGGACGAGAGCGCTACAAAAACCGACCTGCAAGCGCAAGATAAGGGTGAGCGCGGAACGGATCCAACTATTTTTCAATTAAAATAAAGAAAAGCTCCAACACGTTTCGCGCTGCGTGGGTTCCGCACTGGACAGAAGCATAGCGCATCATAGGCGCACCGTGCGCGCCAACACCTACGAACATAGATTATTTATATATTTATTTGCCACTTGCGAGTACGGTTTGGCTGGGGCTAGTGCACAAATGGTACGGCTTAACGGCAGAACTCCAATCCCGCGTGGAGGATTGTTCACGCACAACATGCTTCGGGTTGGTTGTCGTAAAAGGTGCTTGCCGATAGTGAACTGGAACGTTCTGGCGTACGAAATGACATTTAATTGAGCTTATAAAATGGCTAGTTGCGTCTGTCTCTAGGCGTTACTGGTAGCTCTTGAGAGATCATTAGGTTCTAGATTGACACCTGCTGCACTGTAGAGATTTCTCAGATAAATATTGAAGATTATTTGCGATGAAGATGGATTGATTGTATGAAATCTGTGAAATCTTTACACTCCTTAACTTCTACACAATTGAATGGATTGAAATGGAATGGTGCATTTTATTAACACTTTAATTGATTGTTCACTTCCCGCATCATTTGCTGCACTTTGGAACGATCGAAGCGTTCACCTTCGGACCATTTCGATGCCGATTTTAGCTCCTGAAGTTCGACAGCGTCCTTAAAGTTTTGTGCCGACTCGGTACGGAGCATGCAGCAGTAGAATGCACCGGAACGCTCAACTCCGGAAAGTTTTTTCGCCTTCGATAGGCAAGCGTCCACACTATCGGTGTATACTCCATCGTGGTTTTCGACTGCATCCAATGCAGTTAGAATGATGTTCCTCTGTGAAGATTAGATTACCAGTTTGAAGATTTTTTTTTATTTCCGTAAGGAGAATTATTTTCCCTCTCTCTTACCTGAATTGAACCATTTTCATCAACAAATCCTAAGGCAGCTAAAGCACACTGTATGTACTGATCTGCATCGACACCACGCGTTGCACGATACTGCCGGACATCGCAGACTGTGCTTCTGGCTGACTCTGGAGCAAGCCTCACACAATCGGCCACCGTTTGTGCACCAACATTACCACCAGCAGCAACTATCAACAGCACAGATAGACTCAATAGAACAGTACCATGATTTCTCAACCGCTTCATGATGACAACTTCAATCACAGACGTACTAAACTCGGGGAGCAATCGACTACAACTGAAAATGATCCACTGATCGCAAGTACGCCAACGGACCAACCAAAAGGTTCGTGAACACAGATGCATCGATGATAAGATGCGTTCTTGCTACATTCAACATTAACAAACAAAGCAGATTAAAGTCGTCGCACGATCAAACATAAACGTGATAGTAAATAACGCATTTCTGTAATTCTGGGATGCTGTCAAACTTTCTCACTTTCCGACGGCGTCAAGTGTACATGTTTTATTTCACGTTGGTGTAAATTTTAGCACAATTTCGCATCAATGTCCTTCATCATTTGAGCGACTTCGGCCGTATATCTGGCGTGCTTTGGCACTTTTCCAGCCTTCACCAATTCCTTAAGATCAAACACCTTCTTAAACGTTCGACCGGAAGTGGTGTTCAGCAAACACTTGTAGAACACATGTGCGCGCTGGCTTGCAGGAACGCGTACCGATTCACCGATGCATGTTTCGAGATTAACATCATGTCTACGGTCCTCCTCGATCGCATTCAGTGGATCGTACAGTTTGTGATACTGGAAGGGAAGCATCATGATAAATCATTTAAATTTGTTCATTTCATATACAAACGCGACTTACATCTCCCCGACCATCGCTGTATACGAATCCAACAGCCTTCATAACGCAATCGATATGCTTATCCATATCCGGTCCTTCAATTATTTTATACTGCCGAATCTCGCACAGTCTGCTCTTCAACGATGCTGGCAACTTATCCTCACATTCTTGCACAGTATCACACTAAGGAGAAGTTTAATTGAAAGTTTAGCTCTAATCAAATAGCAAAATGATAGAGTTACCTGCACAACTGCCACGACAAAGCACAACGCGAATAAATAAACGAAGAACACTGCCTTCAACATGTTGTCTCACTTTGAACTTCGAGCTTGCTGTTTGATTAATTACACTGGAATGGCTACTTTTAAACCCCAGCGGCTTGTTGACACCTGACTAATAGATTACAAAACCACTAGCCTCGTACAAATATGCAAACACATGTAGCGAAATATTTGCATAAGAAATGAAAGATATTATTGTCTCTACGGGATATGTGTTATTATCAGAATGAAGTGCTAAATATGCTACTAAGAATGGAACTCTGTTAGATACTAAGAGAAAGGATTGATCTAAGCTAGATACTAGAACTAAATCTTAGCTAGATACTAAGAAGATAAATCTAAAGAATCTTGTGTAGAAATTCTGTTCAACTAGGCATCGAAACTTTTTATGTCTTGCTTCATACACTATCATAGATTAATAAAGTCGATTAACTTACTTAATTGACAGTGAAAACAGAGTACAAGAGTTACAGAAAATTGGATGAAGGTGCGACTTTACAGAACAACCGCCTACCATCATTTTATGAATTTTTAAAACTCAACAAACTTTATCAAATATTTGCTTTAAAAACATTTTTGTATCATTTATTTTAATTGAAAAGAGTCGTAAATGAAGTTATAAACATTATGTTTAAATAGATTGCTAAAATAAGCTTTTCTTTTACGTTGATATTAAATTTGAAATAACAAACCATGAGTCTTAAAAGTTTTTGTTTGCATGCACCATTATTTTTATGTATTTTTTTATTTGCCATACAACTCCATTTCTTTTACCATTGAAAATGTTCCAGCCTATGGACATAAACCGTCATCAATTTCCTTGATCATTGCCGTAACACGACTCATATCGAACGGATCACTCAGTCGCATCTTACCGGCCTTCAACAGTTCATTATAGTCGACTGCGTTCTTAAAACTGGCCGATGAGCTTGTACCCAAGAAGCACGTATAGAAGGTGTTCGCTTTCTTCGCATTGCCTACGGTCGACGCCTCGGTTGCACATTTCTTCATGTTCGCGGCATGGGCGACGCTACTGTCGACGCGCTGCAATAGTGTTAGTAGCTCATTTTCCTTCACGCCAGAACGGAAAGAAAGTGTTTAATTGGTTGTGAATTGTATAGCAGAAGAGAACGAAACCGTACCAACCTTAACTTCTCCATTTCCGTTAACAAATCCGACTACCTCCAGAACGCATTGCATGTGCTTGTCCATATCATCGCTACTAACCGGTGTGTATTGACGGAGCTCGCAGACACGATCCTTCAATGATGCGGGAATATTCTTCTCACATTCCTCAACCGTTGACTCCTTGCGGGCCTGTTAAATGGGGGAAAACAATGGTCTACTATAGAAAAAATGGATCAGAAATCACAATTTTTACAATTTAATTACGAGTACCTGTCCCAAAGTGATCAAACACCACACCAGTCCAACGCTCAGTAGGAGTTTCTTCAACATGATGTTTCCTTACCGTGATCTTTGAGCTAATGAGCGAGAGTCAGAGGTGTTTTATACTGATCATATGGTCCCAGAACAGTTGCTGTTGAATAAACATTTTATGCAGGAATTTCAAACAATTGCGTGATGTAACATTGCATATACAAACTGATTAATTATAACCGTTCTCAGTTTTTTTTACGATCTTCTAAGCAAAGTAAGCAAATACAGAGTGTTCCATTCGCACATTCAGCATGCAAGAGCATCAGGCAATAATTTACATCCATTACTGTGAAATATACTCTAGTCATCGTGATGATAACAAACATTTTAACATACATTATCTTTATAAATCAAAATAAGTCTTCGTTCAGTCTGATGTTGTTAACGTGCTCAGCTGAACAGTATTTGCTTATGATTGCCAGATTTTAATCCGAGGTGAATTCCCTACATTAGAAGCAGCTGCGTAATGTTAACCACGATTCATGGAAAATACTTTGTAATGCTCGTTTGTCTGGGGTTAATAATAGTTTAAATATTCGGCGCTAATATTGGTTTTGGCTGCAAAAAATGAAAGTTTCGTTTTAAAAATGAATCACAAGCGAATATGTGTTGGGTATTCCCAGTGAAGTGAAAATTTGTCGTAAGATAAGAGAGTTCTCGTGTTTTGTACAATACAAGCAAGGGATTATTTTATCATTTCGGAAGGTTTTAGGAGAAGTATAGCAAAAGGTTTTTTAATCGTGAAATGTTGTTAACTTAAATTTATCATAAAATCTACATAAGTGAGTATAAATTTATACAAAGTTTTTTAATATTTTGCTGCAAAGGTTATTCTTTATTTAGATTGTATTCTCTGATCGCTCATGCGCATAAACCATCATCAATTTGCCTCATCAACATTGACACACGGCTAGCATCGAATGGCATGTCCGAGCGTATTTTACCTGCTAACAGCAGCTCCACATAATCAAAGGCCATCTTAAATGCTTGCGATGAGCTCGTTTTCAAAAAGCAAGTATAAAACTTGTTCGCTTTGCTAGAGCTAGCCACCTGATCTGCTTCAGCTTTACATGTTTTAATATTGCCCACATGATCCTGCTTAGAGTCAGTCATTTTCAGTAAACCGAGAAGCTCCTGGAACTGTTTTGTAATTGTACGAAATTGGAAACCGTTAAAGTTGTTGCAATCGATTTTGTTTAAGGTTTTGTTATACGAACCACAACATCACCGGATTCCTCCACAAATCCAATTACTTGCAGTACGCACTGCATGTGGTTATCCATGTCCTGCCCTTTAACCGGTGTATATTGACGTATTTCACAGATACGTCCCTTCAAAGATTGTGGCATAACTTGTTCGCATTGTTCCACAGTTTCTTCCTCTCTAGCCTAGACAACAGCAAAAATTTAACTTTGATTTTTTACTTCAAAAATGATTTTCAAATCAACTCACCTTCACTAAAGCGAGGATACACCAGAGAAGAGCAACTTTCAGCAAAATTTTCCCCAACATGTTTCGTATTGAAGTCTTTGTAGAATATACTGGACAGTTATATTTATAGTGAAATCACCTTTCTCATCTATACCAGCAGTTCTCAGTTTCATCAACAGATGGTACTGAACAAATAGCGAACGTTGCGATGTTTGATTATCTTCTCAGAAGAATCAATATTTACTCTGGAGAATCAAATGGAAGTAAACGAGCTTATGTTAACCGATCGGAAGTCACTTGTCGTTTGATTGATGATCATTCAGGGTATCAGTTGGTAAATAATTGTTCTCTTACTATTTGTTTCGTAAGTTACAAATTCTTACGAGTGACGTAACGTTTTTGATATGAGATGGTCATAGTTTTCATGAAGTGACTAGTGTAATTTTGTAAAGAGTATAGTCTTGTATGAAGGGTACATGATATTTTCATTTTTTTCTTATATACTAACATTTGTGACTTAACTGCATCTGCCCTTCGAAAAAATCCTAACAAATTTACAATTTAAACTTTAAGTAATTTAAGTCACTGATTAATC
This sequence comes from Anopheles funestus, assembly GCF_943734845.2. Lineage (NCBI taxonomy): Eukaryota > Metazoa > Arthropoda > Insecta > Diptera > Culicidae > Anopheles > Anopheles funestus. The sequence continues at coordinate 87,058,941 of NC_064598.1, read as the reverse complement.
AGCAGTAAAACATTACATGCCAAGATTGATAACTTGTGTAGGAGAAGATAAGACTATAAAGAAACCAGAAACTAAAAGAATAAATACTCTGAATAGTATCTAGCCGGACAATCCCACATTGAGATTCAATATTTATATTCTACTAGTTGATCATTCTGTTCTAGTTTTCGTTCAAACATGTCTCTTTTATTGGTAGTGATTTATACATTTCTAGCTTTTATCCATTCGTTCATTATAGCATTTAACACCTCAGAAGTATTATATTGCCTCATACAACCACATGTTTATTTCCTTGCCATTAATGAAACAACAACAATTGATTCAATCATTTGCAAATCTTTTGATCAATTTTCTTCATCAGCTTCTCTACTGCTCCACTGTACGGTGCCGTAGCCGGTAGTTTACCAGCCTTTACCAGCTCCGTCAGATCGAACACCTTCTTGAACGATTCACTGGACGACGAGTTCAGCAGACACTTGTAGTAGGCATTCGCTCGTTTACCTACTGGTAGGTGCATCGTGTCTCCTCCGCACTTTTCCAGATTGAAATCGTGCTTACGATCCTTCTCGATCGCATTCAGTGGTTTTATTAGCTGGTGGTACTGGTAAAAGAGCATTTAAGAAATAGAGTCCATCATACAGAGAGTCATACGTTTGATACTTACATCTCCAGTTCCATCAGCACGAACGAATTTAAGTGTCTTCATCACACAGTCCATATGCTTATCCATATCTGGCTCATCAAAGATCTTGTACTGACGTATATCGCACAGCTTCTTCTTCAAATTGGCAGACATCTGCTTTTCACAGCCCTTAACCGTTTTTGCCGCCTGCGAGAAGGACGTTGTTGGGAATCAGTATGATCGGGCGATTAAATTAGTAAAATGGAATAAATACCTGCGCAATGGCGAATAGTCCCCATGTTACAAGAACCACAGAAAGCACCTTGTTAAACATGATTTTATTGTAGTTTTATCAAGCTGTTTAAATGACCGTTTCCCACCACACAGTAACAACTTGTGTGACATAGAATTATTCGCTCATTATATACTGTTTGGGTTGGCTGTACTGAAGCAACTGATGATATTTGATTTAATGTGTTGTTGATTCAATTTCCCACAACTATTTGCACAGCTGAAACTGTACCTTCTGTCCAGCAGCTCTAGCACAAATGTATTTATCCTAGTTATCAGTTTGAAAATGTTTTTCCTCATCATGTGGCAGGTTGTTTGCAATATTCTCATACTGTTCCGTGCAATCGCGTTACTTTTCTACGGCATTCAACGTAAGCGCTGGAGCATTAAAATCGGATTAATCCAATCGTGTTAAACTGACCCGGATTATCTACCCCACCCCAAAAGCAGAACGAAATCCGACTCCACCCAACCCAAAGCTCCCATTAGCGAACGAGAGTGTCGATGAGCTGTAAATGACGATCGGTGTGACATCAATGCAGACGCAATAAAATCACTCCGAGCCCAACCTTTTACAACCATTGAAAACGACGCAATTTCCCCCAACCCCCAAATGCGTGAAAGAGGCCCCCGAAGGCACATATAAAAAGGCCCCGAAATGGCCGTGTCCAACGTGGCCGTTGCACCAGCGTAATAGGGATTATGTTACATTCCCCTTTCGGTCCCAAAATGCCAAAGGTACGATGGACAGTGTGATACCAGGACAGGCGCCATGAGGTTGTGTGAGCAGAAAAGGAAAACCCACCCTCAGCAGGTGGAAATATATAAAAAAAAGTCCGATTCACCGGTCAAGTGTGTCGTACGAAACGTATCGTGCGGTGCTGGCACATTCTTGATCCCAAACATCCAACAATGACCCGCAACGTGTACCGCACTACTAATTTATTTCTACCCCTAAGAAACACTCTCGTAAATTTGCTTTATAGCATCAATTAATGTGAAATAAAATATTATTTAATTTCAGCTCCAAACACCATTACCTATTCTTGTGCGATAAATTAGCGACTTTTATGTTCGTCTGCGCGGTTGTGTTCCGAAACACAACGACCGGACAGATTAGGAGCACAAGCGTTACCTATTGGCTTATTAGGAACGATTTGGGTTGTTTTTCATCCTTCGAACCTGGGGGGAAGATGAATTCGACCGTTTGGAGATCGGTTTTCTTTGGACAACAAAAACAGCAACAAAACACCCACGCGACCGATCGAAGATCCGTGAAAGTGATCGGTTCGATAAGGTGTCTACCTGGCGAAGGCCCCCTGATTGCGTTATTGATGCGTCCACTGGCTTTGCTCGGTTGTGGCAAGAATTTTTAGGTGATTATTTAGCACGGATGCAAGACAGAAACATGGCAAGATGCCGGTATACAGGTGACAATATGCAAATGTTAAACCATTACAGCTCCATATACGATACCCGCGCAGACACTTGTCACCCGATGAAGTCACACTTGTCATTCTCGATCTCCGCACTCCGGACGGATGCTGGTTGGAAGCAATGTTGCAAAGATTTATCATGACAACGCCTCGCCGGTGCCCCCTTAAGCAACCACTATTTGGAGGTTTTTTTTTGTTTTTGGTTTTTGCTTTCGTTGGTACATAATAACACCGGGCACATTCACAGTTGGTTCGCTACGCTTTACCAAATGTACCGTCGCTTATTTATGTCATCATTAAGCGCGACCGATTTGGCGATGTGTGCGCATTTGAGCGATCGTTTGCCATTTTTGCATATTTATCGGCTTGTTTTTACTTTGACTACAAGGAAGAAGAAAATTTAAAAAAAAACACACACCCAAACGCTGCAAGACACTTGCTTCGAACAACATGTTGTGTAATAAATGAGTTTATTAAGGATGGAAACTAAGGAAACGAACATGTTTGGAGATGTCATGCCGTGATCTTGCCAAAAAAATGCCAAACGGTCAATTCGGGCTAAATTGATGTTAAAACTGTTAAAGAAATCAATATCGCATTCAATAGCTATATAAGAGCAGAAAGAGATAAATTTACCAAAAGGAATAACGTTGCAATTGAAAGATCTTTTGAAATAATGGCAAACATAAAAAGGAGCATATGAATACCCTGTTATTTTCTTTGTATGACTTCACATCACAGCTTCCGTTCGATTCGTACAAAGAGTGAAAACTTCATCACCGAATTGTCGACCCAAATGCATACATTCTGCAATCGATCGGTATTTCGATCACTCAATCATCCGTTGCATCATCGACAACTGGTCATCGATACGGTAACAAACCCCTTCGGGACGTGAAGTGTCCACTTCACGGTGCGTAGGATCCCTCTCCAGGTTGCTCTTCAGCAACCACAAAAAAGGGAATGTGCGTGGCCGTCACATTATGCTACCGTGTGATTCGCACTTGAGTTTGAATTTGAAATCGAATATACAGCCCCAACTGCAACCTCGCTTCCTTACCAAAAGGCCACTGGAGATGGTCGCTGCCCATCCTCAGACGAGAGCGTCATAATCACGACCTTCACCGGGAGGTGTGTACCACGCACATTTGGCTTGGGTGTAGCCACCCAATAATAACAGCTAACAACGATACGAAATATAACAACTCGTAAAGACGCAACAAATGGTCCATCGCGTCCAAATGATGTTGATGATGGCTGGGCCCAGATGGTGCCTGGATCACAACCAAAGACCACCGGCGTTGAAGCAGAGTGAAGTTTTTCTTTTTGTACAGCAAACTTTGCGAAAGCCACACGCCATTTTAGTGCGCGCCTTGTGAAGCGATCGTTTTACGATTCGTGCCGATCGTTTAGTATTGCTCAGTCAGTCTGAAGGGGCGTCTGTTTTTTTTATTAACAACGGCTGTAAACTTGTTCACACGCCACTACTTCATGGATCGTGCTGTTGGCGACTGGGTGATGGCAGTCAGTTCATTCAGAAAAGACTGTGCAAGGTGGATATATGAGATATCGTCAGAATGCGTACAATGGTGGTAGGAAGTGGAAGTACCTTGTGTAAGAGAAGTACACTACACCAACAACCACAAAAATGCATGTCAACCAGATAAGAAGACCAGTCTTCGGATTTTATGTACGTTCGGTGGGATTTACAGGGTAACAGTCTAATAAAGATTAAAAAGGGAGAGTTTGTGCAGAGTTGCGTCATTTCCTCAGATGATTACGATGATAATGTAGTGAGCGTGTGAACAGATCTTTCTGTTGTTGTTGGATCTTCCTTATTTGGACACCATCTACCAGGAAAAGGAGGACATATTGGAGTTATTACCCAATTCTCGAATGATTTCTTGCACACATTCACGCATTTCATCTCCATTTTGAAAACCTTTATAAAGCGATCACAGCCGATCATGTGTGTGCGTTGAAAGTACCTCAAGGTTTTGATCATTACAACGCCACCGGAAACAGTACCACCAACAAAATGGTAATTTGTCTCCACTTTAAAGCAACACCACCAGCTTGCGGAGTTTGGAACACGGGGCCTTATTTGGGATTCTAATATCGTACACGTTGCGTGTACCGGTGTCCTCCTTACGGGATGTCCCGAATGTCGTCGAATTTGACCACTATAATGGACGCGTGCCAATTCAGCTGGCAAAGAATGTACCAGAGAACGTGGCTTCCTGGTTGTGATCTTGTCCAACAAATGACAGGGCGATTGTGTACAATTTATTAAATGCAACTATACGCCTTCGCATGACCTCTTGTAGCTGTGCGGTGTACCACCCCGTGTGGTCGCGCTATGTCCGGGGGAGTGTCTATCCCCGTGCTGTCCATACGTCAAACTTGATCAACAAAAGACACAGCAATGGGCAATACAAAACGAAACAAATAAGAGAAAAAAAAACATCACACACAAATCCCTCTACGCATTGCCAACCCACCAACCGGCGCACCAAGGCAAGTGGCGCCAAACGTGTGCCGCTGTCCGAAAACATTAACAGGTTGCTGACAGATCCGTCCCTGCCAGCGTGCCGTGTTGGTGATTGTTAGCCAGGTCCCGTTGCCTCGCTGCACACGTCCTCTTCATCATTAAATCGGCTCTAAATTATTATAATGGTGCGCTTTGCGCATTAACGAGACCCGGGAGATGCGATGATGCGCGTGGAAACGCACACGTTCCGTTGCGCACCGTTTTCATTCATATTTCATGCGCTTAGGGTACGCAGCGAACTATCGGTGGCTGCGAGCGGTAGTGGCATACCCAACGGTGTCTCGTCAATTTGGCGACAGTGGAAGATTTTCATAAATCTGATTTGCACCCCGCATCAAGGTTTTAAATGGCGTTGTTTGTTTGGAGCTTGTTGTGGTTTTGTTTGGACAGACGAAGAATGAATGCAAAATCGTTAACTAAAATCTCCCTCCCCCCCAAAAAACCTGTACGCAGCTGATCGGTGTCGTTCCGTTTAAAACCGATTTATTGTGACTAATAATAGTGGTGTGATGAGGAGAGAGGGTGATTCTTTTCATTATGTTAATTGGTGTCCAATCTGGACACTATCACGAAGGAAGCTTTCTGGATATGGTCCAAATGCGTGGCGCATGTCCAAATGAGCTTCTTTTGTATATAACGTGCGGTTATGTGGTTGTCTTTATGGACGAAATTTCTCTCTGGGAGTTGCATAAAATATGGATTATGAATAATTTTTCAATCTGCCATAATAATTTAGATTTTTATGATTATTTACAACAAAGGCGTTTTATGAACTGGAAAGATTACTATCTTTTTTTTGTGTCGTATAATCAAAACAGACAATATTCAAGAGTTTACTGATCCTGCTAATTTTAACAAATCTTGCTTAGTAACGATTGATTCCCCTCAGGTTTGATACATCCGTATACCTACTACTAAGCAACACAAAACTTGTTTCGATTTTTTGTTAAAATCTTATATTTTCAAAGTCTACCAGCAACTCCACATACGGACAGCTAGCAATAAATCAGCAAGATGTCAGTGTGTACTAAACACCACATCACTCCCCACTAGAGCTACACACCGAATGCATCTAGAATCGTTTTGACGGTGCACCAAATCAACCAAAGCTACTAGCGCACCGAATTAATGATGCGTACGCCGTATTAATTAGCACATAAATCAACAACTGGTCAGAAAATGACAGTGCCCTCGAATGGTTGGATCTGGATGACTCACAAGAAGCGTTTGCCGACACCGAAATCTCGACCCTCCCAGCTGACGATCGAAACGACAATTACGTTTTTTTCAATTATGGTAAATTTGAATAATTGCCGATCGTCGTCGAGGATCGCGAGCAGTACAAGTTTGTGGTTTTTAGTTTTGCTGACATTGACGTACGTTGCTCCGTCGCCGCCAGTCAATGCGAAGGATCTCCACTCCGGTCGATCATGGCGCACCGCCATGTGACTTATGCGTTCCATTTCTGCACAATGTATATACATTATGAAGCCTCCAGGTGATCGGTAATGG